>NW_019416351.1:401719-556820 GCF_000390285.2 Anoplophora glabripennis | reverse complement strand
TAAAATTAATAAAATCGTCAACATTTTTTAACAGCATGATAATATAACTCTTTACGAAGAAAATAAACCGAAAATCGTTACTGTAGGGCTATCCGCTGAGAAGATCTAGCCAATTTTCGAGAGCGCCTTTTTTTCAAAAGATCGATATATCTCGAAAATTAATTAATATTTTAAAATTTCTCAAAAATGTACTTTTTTGGCTTGCCGCGGGCTATGCTTGCAGTAAATAGCAAATATGGGAACGTAAATGTAAACGAGTTATAGAAAAAGAGAAAAGAGAAGATTTTTAACGGTTTTTTCGATATATTTCGAAAAGTAACAAAGCAATCGAAACTTACAAAAAATCAGTCGATAGATCTTTTTAAAACCTACAACTTTCTCGTTTAAAATTTTTCAGTCGGTGCTATATTTTTTTAGTTAGTTTAGAAAAACCGTTTTTTGCAACTTTGCAATTTTTTTTTAACCATGTTCGCCATTTTGGATCGAGTTTAAAGAACAAAAAACTCAGTTTAAATATTTTTTTTGTCCAGGTAATAATTTCTGTAAGCATTTCTCTATAATGCTTGGACTATTGACAATTACAATGGAGTAAATGATACTTGTAGATATATTTATCAAACACCCTGTATGTAAAATTATAAAAATATACCACACAAAACTCACCGTATCTACTATCCGACAGGAGCGGGGACTGACTATCGCTGCTGCGGTACCTCGCGCTGTGCGCCAAGTCCTTCTTCCTAGGCAGCGTGCAGAAGATCTCGTTAATGTCCGAAACACTACCACTATCACTGGCCGCCCTCGAACTGCGACCGTCGCAGAACCGCCCCGTGGAGAAATTGTCCAAGTATTTGCTCGAGCCCGTACTTCCCGACAGCTTGTTGGTCGGCGAACTCTCCAATAGGTCGGGAAACTGTTTTTCCGCGTCTTCCGACACCCTGGACAGCTCCTTGTTGCAGGTGGTGACGTAGGAGTGTGTGCTGGTGGATGGGCCGTACCGCCTCAACAGGGCGTTGGAGTGGATGGGCGTCGGCGGATTGGCCGGCGGGTGCGGGTACTGCTTATATGTACCACACGTCGAATTGCAGTTCGTCTTGACTTTGTCTCTAGAAAAAAAGAAAATTACTAAATAAAAGACTAAAGTTTCGGCTTGTAGGGAGAGCTAAGTCTGCAGGAGATAGTTTTTATTTAAATCACTGAAATTATAACAAGGCAGCTGCTGTAATAATACAAATTTGGAGAAGATTTTTTAACTGACTTTAATAAGTAACAGCTGTCTGAAAGACTTTTCCGTTGTTAATTAAAGTGTTTTTTTTTGTCGCTTTTAAGACAAATTTCAAAAGACGGGTTTAACTGTGATGTCAATATAATATGGTGGGTATTAATCAAATAAGAAATAGTTTAACTTTTAATAGTCCAGGGAACCAAGGGTTTCCCCTCCTTCTGATAGAACCGATTGACGTGAACTTCGAATGTAAGTAGAAAATAGCTCAAGAAACAAAAGTTATATAGTGTCGATGAGCGGTTTTGCCCAGAGGGTGAAAAATAAAATATTCAAAATAACCCCAGGAATCGATAAAGCAATCAATTTTAAGCGAAAAGTATCGTATGAACATTTTTCGGTAAGTCAATATTTTTGGTGATTGAAAATGTATATTTTTTATTAAAAGAAGACGCTTTTCAGTAGTTTTTCTCGAATAACTCGGAAATAGACATTCTATGAAAAAAAAAACATGCTTGAAATGAAGCTTATAGAAAAAAAAGGATTGAGGTTTTTTCTTATTTATGTAGGTGCAATAGATGCTGAGATACGGCTGGTATTATTATTAATTTCATGTCAGCCAGAAACTAAATTCGAAGCATTTAGAGTTCTTTTAATATCTCATGAGCCGCGAAATGCGCGAAAGGCGTGGCGTATCCCCATAATTCTTCTAATAAGCACGTTGTGAAAACATTGACTCAGAATTAGACCACGTGCCTCATTACAACTAGAAATGAACTAAGGCGCTCGGGCATCAATAAAGTCAACTGGCGAACGTTCGTTATATATATTTTTATTGTTTAAATTAAAATAATAAAGAATAGGGCATTTTATTATGATATTTGTAATCGGATCAAAGGCTTGTTTACGCTAGAGCTCGAGAGAGACTGTGAATAATAGATGTAATGTTTTTAGGACGTAGAATAATTTAGGCGACGGTCGGAATTATGTTTCTGCGCATATGAAGGTCAAAGCTCATAAGATTTTAAAACATCTCTAACGTAAAATAACTAAAATGAACTTGACTTCAAGTCAATAACATAAAAATTAACAAAGTTATGATCAAAATAAAACTGTGAATTCGCTTTTTCGGAAAAAAAAAATAGGACAAAAGCTGATACATTTTTTACAAGATTTAAAATTAAAGGTAGTCCTTTTACAATTTAAATTTTTTATGTGCTAACAATATATTATACAAGTTTAAGCGGTTTAGAATGCATATTTTTGAAAATATTACGTTTTGACTGAAAAAACATTTTTTTTAATTCCAAAAAAATAACATATTTTTGAAAATAACTTTAAAAATAAAAAAGATGCGAAAAATATTCAAGAGTACAAAAGTTTAGATTTTTTTTTCACAGAATATTTTGTGTTTTTTTATTTGTGTAGGATAAAAATGAACAGAGATGTCGCTGCTAGAAGTTTGCAGTTGAGGGCGAAGGTCATGTTTTCAAACCCTCTAACTTCAAAAATCTCAAAAATAACGCGTTAAAAATTTCCAATTTTTTTTAGTAATTTTTGAAACTATGTAACTTCGTGAATAATGATCGTATCGAGAAAAAATAAATAAAGCTTCTTGAAGCATATATTCAATGTAATAAAATTGTAAAAACGAGAAAGAGAAAAAATTTAAAAGTGAAAAATTGGATTTTTTTTTTCAAAATCGATTTTTTTATTCAAAATTTTGTATTTTTTCTCGATTTTTGATTAATGACTAAGATGAAACAAATTTAAATATTCATCAAATATCGAAAACCAAAAAAAAAATCAAAATTTTGAAAAAAAATCATTTTTCAATTTTTTTTAGATTTTGTTTGTCATTTTTTACAATTTTACATTGATTATTTCAAATATCAAGAAAAAAAATTTGAATTTAAAAAAAGTTGAAAAACCAGATTTTTCTTCAAAATTTTGAATATTTTTCTTATTTTTCCATATTTGATGAGTATTTAACGCAAAAAAATTTGTTTCATCAAATTAATTAATGTTTAAGGAGCAATAAATATGCTTTAATTTTTTATAAAACTTTGACGATTCAGGAAAGGAAAACGGTTCGACAGATCTGTTTCAAAATTTACAGGCCTCACGGCCATGTATTGAGCTAAAAAATAACCTACGAACATTGGTACTTTTCGCAATATTTGCAATGTAGTCTTTAATTTTCTAAAACAGCGGAAAAAAACATTTTTTTACACTTTTTCAAATTAATGCCGAGTACAAATTTTTTTTTTCTCAAACATACCAAAAGGCTTTTGAAGAGGATTGATTCGGGTTTCTAAAACCCACCTTCCGTTTGCTGTACGATCATTAGTTCAAGGGATATAGATAATAAAAAAAAAGGTGAAACCGAGTTGAAAAAAAAAAGAATTGCAAAATTTTTGCGTCGCATTATTTCTTTTGATTGCGCCTAGAGTGATGCTCAAAAAATTTTTTCATCTCAAGATTTCAAAACTGTAATCTTCAAGCTTCAAGAAGCTTCTTTTTTTTTATCGATACGACTATTATCCACGAAGTTACAGCAAAATTTGAAAACGTGTCTGCCCCTTTAATTTTTTTTTCGAGTGCAGTTATACGAAAGTCTTACCTAGTTTCCTGCAACGTCCTCCTAGGGATATGCAGATCCTCAGGATCCAACAAGTGTTCTGGCGAATTCCAATTCTTCTCCAAACTCTTCTCGTCCGCGTTACTCCCCTTCTTACTATTGGACCCCGACTCTGCGTTACCCTCCTCCTCTTCCTCCGCCTCCTGGTCGGTGTCGCCGCCCGGCACTACCCTGTACTCCCCGTTCCTGCGGCTCGACACCACGGCGATCTGCTCTGGATTGGCCCCCACCCCGCCGTTGGTATTCACCACCTTGTGGTTCATCTCGATCTTTTCGTAGTTGTCCTCCCTGCGACATTCGCGGGTGCGCCACCTCATCACCTGCTTCTTCCGCACGGAGCACACGCACAGCGATATCAAGCAGGATATCAGAACGAAGGCCACGCCCGTACACACACTCGCCAGTAGCACCTTGTTGGTGAAACCGCTCTCGGGCGGCTTCTTGGACACGGCCAGAGTGACGCTGGCCTCCGCTCTACCCGCCTTATTCTCGGCGGCACACACGTAGGTACCCGCGTCCTGGAGGTCGGCACTGAATATCGTCAGATCACTGGATTTATTACTTAAGTGCACCATGTACAATTTCTTACCACTGGAGTACGGCGAACCCGACAGATTGGCTATCACTTTGTTCTTCAGCAACCACCTCACGTTCGGCTCCGGTATCCCCGCTATCCTGCACGTCATCGTTACGTTCCTGCCTTCGATTCCGTGCGCCCTGCTGTCGTAGGCGAAGATCTCCGGCACGCAAGCGAATTCGTCCAGGTCCAGCTTGTCCCAGGACTTCAGGTGCAGCCTTTTGGGGTACTGACACACCGGGGGTATGTCGAAAGGTACGTTCTGCCTCAGCATCCACTCCCGAAGAGGCCGAAGGGAACAGGAGCAGTTCCAAGGGTTCCCCGCTAGTTCTAGGCCGTGCAAGTTCTGGAGGATGGTGAAGGTGGAAGCCGCCACGTCCGTCAGCTTGTTCTTGTCCAACTTGAGCCACTCCAAGGATTTCTCGAGACCCACGAAGGCTCTTGGTTCGATGGTTAGGATTCTGCACTCGGTGATCTCTAGTCTGATTAGTTGTGGGAGGTTGATAAACGCGTTGTTGAACACCCTTTGGATGGGGTTGCCGTTCATTTTGAGCTCCCTCAGTTCTTGGATTGAATCGAACGAGTGGGAAGGGACGTTGGTTAAAACGTTGTAGCTCAAGTCTAACTCGACTAGATTTATAAGGTTCTTGAAGCAGAATCTTTCAAGCGTTTTCAGTCGGCACTTGGCCAGGTATACTTTCTGTAGGTTCATCAAGCCGGCTCTACTGAATTCCTCGTGCCTGATCACCGCCAGGTTGTTACCTGTTAGGTCTAGAACCTGCGTACCGGCGTCCAAGTGAAGCGGTACGACTGATAGGTTGGCGTTCAGGCATATTACGGATTCCTTCCCACTCTTCCACTTGCATTCGCATAACCTAGGGCACTCGGCTAGACTCATCTGAATGTAAAAACTTAGGAGTACCACGATCTGCAGCTGCAAACTGGACATCGTGGACGCAATGCTTTCCTTTCCCTCATTTGGACGCTTTTTCCTCGTTGTCCTCATCCTCTGTCTCCATTGTAGAATCACAGTTGGTGCTACTGCCTGCGCCGAATCTGAAATCAAACACGCGAATTAATAAAATATGCACGGGTGTAACTTTTATCTGAGGGGAGCATATGTTCACTAACCGAAACATCAGTTTCTATTTTTAAAATAAGTGCGGCCCTAAAAGTTGTTCGTCTGCCGCCGAGCAAATCCTTTACAAATTAAATTTACGGCGTTTCCTTTTAAAAAGTAAATCCTTCAAGGAATCTGAATGTATAAAATAAATTGTGTTCTATTTCGGTAAAGCCCCGGCAATTCCGATGGTTAATTTTAAATGAGGAGAAGGGTTTTGCGAAATGGCGCGGAGCAAGGGTAACTTAAAAATTAATGACTTCCTGAGTGATCCTAAATCACATCAAACTAAATTGGGGCAGGGTAAACAACTGAATATTAAAAAAAAAAAATCGATACGGGACGGCGATCGCTAAAAATAACCGGGATACACCTGTATCTTTACTTATTTTTGACACGAAGCTCTCTATATTATACAGGGTGCCTGCGAAAAGTTAGGAAATTTCGAAGCTGGAGGTACTGGTGGCCAAAATAAGTCGATTGAGCCAAATATGCCTTATATTATGCCTTCAATGTTTGAATTTTATTTTGAAACTCAATAATTTGTATGAATAAAAAAATTTGCACTATTATGTTTTTGACATGACAAATAAGAATTTTTAATTTTGGCGTTGCTTTACAGGGCGTCAGTTATATCCTATCCTTTTGATAAATAGCGGATTTTTTTTTGCTTTTAGAATTACGGACATTGTGTACTGAAAATATGAGAGAACATTCCCTTCGTTTCATAACAAACTTACACTTGTTCGTTTTCGATATCGGGATATTTGCATATACGAATTTTAGACCAGTGCAAGCCTTCAAAAATGGTAAAAAGTGAAATTAGGATGAAACCCATTGGAAAAGGAAGAGAATATAACAGAAATGAAAAGAAAAAAATTTACGGGCGATCTGAGGTCGGGAAGGGGAATGGGGTGAGTTTTTAAGGGTAAAAAACGGTTTATCTTGATTTCCGTCATATGGAAAAAAGTTAAATGGCAAAGTTGTAGGTAATAAAAAGATCTACAACTTTCGTATTTACACTTTTTTCACATAACCTCAAAATTTATGTGAAAAATTCAAATAACCAAGTTTTTGGTTTTTTATTTTTTTTTTTTACAAACAAATTTTTTTTTACGAAATTTGGTGAAAACTTACCTATTTATGTCCCAAACACGCTGTAATTTTTTTGATTTGAAATATTTATTTTTTCACCTTATTTTTACTTAATATCGAAAAAGCACCCTAATTTTCAATCGAAAATTCTCACGTCAAAATATCTGCTTTTTTAAAAACGTCGGTGGGCTTTTTCTTCGTTGAAATCTCTACTTTCTGATGGTGTAAAAAAATATATACATTACTATGGTAAGTTTTCTCAGGAAATGCAAAGAAACGAACTAGAATCCGAAAATTTTTTTCTAATCATTATGTACAATTTTGAGCTATTTATTAAAATTTACACTTTAATTACTCGAAAAACGTAAGATTCCATGTTACATTGATAAACAAAAAAATTACAAGTCGAAATATACTATTATAATTAACAACCAAATAAGTTAATAAAGTTAATATTTAATAAGACATCTACAATATTTTGAGAAAGTTGTAGAATCTTCTTTCGTTTCTTTGCATTTCCTGAGAAAACTTACCATAGTAATGTATATTTTTTTTTACACCATCAGAAAGTAGAGATTTCAACGAAGAAAAAGCCCACCGACGTTTTTAAAAAAGCAGATATTTTGACGTGAGAATTTTCGATTGAAAATTAGGGTGCTTTTTCGATATTAAGTAAAAATAAGGTGAAAAAATAAATATTTCAAATCAAAAAAATTACAGCGTGTTTGGGACATAAATAGGTAAGTTTTCACCAAATTTCGTGAAAAAAAAATTTTTTTTTAAAAGATAAAAATAAAAAACCAAAAACTTGGTTATTTGAATTTTTCACATAAATTTTGAGGTTATGTGAAAAAAGTGTAAATACAAAAGTTGTAGATCTTTTTATTACCTACAACTTTGCCATTTAACTTTTTTCCATAAGACTTGTAGTTTTTCCGGAAATCAAGGGAAACCGTTTTTTACCCTTAAAAACTCACCCCCTTCCCCTTCCCGACCTCAGATCGTCCGTAAATTATTTTTCCTTTCATTTCTGTTATATTCTCTTTCTTTTCCAATGGGTTTCATCCTACTATAATTTTTTTTGGTTTCAAAAATTATCGACCCTGGTCTATTTTATCCAACACTTGTATATAATGATACTATAATTTCTTTGGTTTTAAAGGAATAAAGTGGCCTATAAGTCACTAATAAGTTATGACAAATGTTTGGTTTATTTTTCTAGTTTTTATTAGAAAACCAATTTGAAACAGTAATAAGTCAACAAATAACCTAAAATGCTACAAACCTACTTATTAATAATAACATTAACATTTATGGTAAAGCCGTAATTTGATGCCAAAAGATTATTAGAATCATTTTGTGATTGTGGTAAATTTATAGAACAGATTGCCCCTTTGCTTGTGCTTGCTTCAAGAGTCTACACCCCTTCTATCTTTTTAGCAATATCAATTTTGCTGGAAATTAGCTCTAGCCGCGTTAGCTTTTTCTAAAATTTCAGATGTTTCCACATTTTCCATTTTTTCAGTCTTGGTTTTAGGATATCAACGCGATTCCAACTCAAAAAATATTGTTTGTTTACTGTCAACCCTTGGTTACAGACACAATTTAGGTTGACACTCGCATTCTTTGTAATATTTAAAAATACATTCATTTCGTTAAATTACTTTTTGTGACTTGAAATGTTAAGTTACTAGTATTTATTATTAAAACGAAATTCTATGAAAGTGTTGTATAAAATTTTGTATGGCACTCGTGTGGTATTCCAATGATTTGACTAATTTTTAGCAAAATCGCATAAGCCGTTCTAAATTTATAAAAAAGAAAACAAATAATGAGGGCTCCTAAACGGAGCAACTTTGAACTAAGGTAAGTTAAGTATCTAAATGAGACTTATTTTGATATGGTGGGGCGTTGTAAAGCCCTTTTAGGTACACCCAGTAGAAGCTTAAAAAAACTATTTGGGCTACAGCGAATTTAGCCGTAAAATAGGAATAAAATCCGACGTACCTCCCGTAGAAATTCCAATAATACTCCCAACTTGGAAAAGTTTGGCCTGGAATAAAGGGTCGATTAAGTTTAGGTGAAATATAAACACATCAGAAAGGTTCGCCGAAACCCTAAAAGAAGGAATGTAATCTTTTAAATAGTCATTCTTTACTGAAAAAGGGAGGGCGAGCTCAACCGTTCCGAGTCTCCGGGGACGCTTATTCTTCAGTCTGCCTCTAAGTAGCCAAACATACAGGGATATTATTAGGTTTTTGTGTCCCGCATTTCATCATAATATAGAAAAAACCTGGCAGCAGGAGGTAAACGCGTAGTTTTCAAAGATTTTATGATTGTATGAACAACAAAATATATTTTCTTGGAAACTTATCGATTTAAAAGAATAATCACGTAGTTGGTATTGAATGTAACTTTCCTTGATTGTGCATTAAAATACCGGCAAGCCGTAAGCGGTAGAAATTTTTATTTTTAGAAATTTTGATATAAATAGGCAGCTGTTAAAATTAACACTCCATCTTGGAACAGGCATAAGCATATGCTTATGTCGCAGACAGCTCGAGAAAGTCCCGCAGATTTCCTCTAATATTCCCCCCACCCCCACCCCCCCATATATCAAACGCAGCGCTCCCGATCCGCCGTCCCCCGCAATTGGATCAGTCAAATAAATCGCACTTAAGCGAAATAAACAAATCAGCCGGGAGCGTATAAATAACTGCAATAAGGCAGAGGAGTCCTACTGCAAATACGGCGTAATGTCCTATAGGAAATCGGGACACGATATAGGCGGGACCAATTGCAAATATTCCTTGGGCCCTGTTAGCAAGATTCATGGATTCGGGATAGGATCGGCGCATCGGATCTATTAAGGGAATAAGGCCCCACTTACCGGCCGTATCCGTTTCGGTATAGCTCAAAAATAAAAAAAAAACAACCCGGTGAAGTGTACTGCATGTTGCGAATTAGTTCACTGCCTTTCTCTCTCAATTACCCCTGATGGATGTGCTTGAATAGCAATTGGAGTTTTATGGTCCCGCTTCGGTAAAGTGGATTCTTTCAATACCTGAATAGTTCCGACCGAATCGAGACGCAAGCTGATTTTAAATCTCTCTCTAATGATGCAGCAAAATGCTCAATATTATATCAAATAACCCCAGTGATCATTAACGGCGATTGTTCTTTCCGAACCCATCTATTTTGTTACAGAAATAATTGCGTAAAAAAATTGTACCTAGATATTCTATAATTAGTTCTCGTATTTCTTACTCAATTTTAAGCTAATTCAAACAAATTTAAAAAAATCTTATCAAATAACGTCAACAATGTTCTTCGATACCAGAAACCTAGGCACCACAGTCAAGACTCTTACCTAACTGCTGATATTGCTGAATTATACCCCTAATAAAGTAAAAAGCTAAAAATCTAATTTTTTGCTCTTTTTTAAATTGTTTATTAACGATTTTTCAATTCTCTACAAAATTTTTCCTATGAACTGTACCGAAATTTTGCTTCGTTTTCGTGTTATATTTAAAAAACTGCAAAACTGCATTTTCACCCCTATCTTGAACGTCTTATTTCCTCCCTTTTTTGCAAAAAATGAGAATTAAAACGTATAAGAGTAAACGCGACGAAAATAAAAAAATTGGCTAATTGTAAGTTTGAGCGGCCATATATCAGTCAATTTTTGTCCAAAAATATTTTACAACCTCTTATTTTGTAGGAAATTTTATCTTCAGGTTTTTAATTGAACTCTTACAATATTACGTAGTAGAAAATAAGTGACTTTTCTCAAAGTAGGCTTATATCAAAACTTATTGATGGATGTCTCATAAACAACGCATACATTCTTATTAATATTTTAAAATCTAATTAACTTTATATCAAAATTTTAGTGACTGTAATTAGACATTACTAACTACAGTCACTAACAATCACTATAATATCAAAAAAATAATTAGACCAGCGTATTTGGCATCCTTAAAAACCCCGGAATACCAAATTTCATAAAAATATTTCGCGCCGTTTGGAAATTTTCGTAAAAATTCTATTCAAAAAAATTTATTTTGTCGCTCTGTAGCTCGAAAACAAGAGGAGATAGACATATAGTTCATAGGACAAAAAATTATTTTTTGTCGTACTACAACCCCCTGAATTTACGAGAGGTCTTTCTGAAACACCCTGTATATATTTATTAATCCTTTTCTTTCTCTAAATTTATAATTTGCAATTCTCCAGAAGATTACAAAAAAAAACAATTTTTTTGTTGAAAATTTATTTGTTTATTTAAAAATTTGTTGTAAACAATTGTCAAAAGTGTTGATTTTTTTTTAGATAGAGGAAAAGTAACAAAACCAACCGTACGGATACAACTTGTCAAAAATTTTTTTTTAACTTTTCGGCGCTAAAAGCCCTATTTTCAACATCAAATTAAAATTATAAATAATGACTATAAAGATTCGGAAGTTGACACATTTTTATAGGAAATTCCCTCTTCTTTTAGGATCTTTTTTCAAATTGACGCTAACGCTTATATTTTTCGAGATACTTGCAAAACACCAAACTCCTTTTTTAAATCTTTATTTGTTTCTAACTTTTACAATTGTTTATGAGCGGCCATATATCAGTCAATTTTTGTCCAAAAATACTTTACAACCTCTTATTTTGTAGGAAATTTTATCTACTTTTTTGTATGAAGCAATGCCTATACCTATCTTTACTTAAAAAAAACTAGAGGCAAAAAAGTAAAAAAAAAATAAAAAATTATTTGCTTTTTTTTTTCAAATTGTTTATTAACGATTTTTTGAATAAAATTTTCCTTTTATTTTTTTAAATAAGCCGTTTCGACGAGAAATTCAATTTCCTAAATAATTTTTCCTATGAACTATAGCGAAATTTTGCTTCATTTTCGAGCTACAATTAAAAAACTGAAAAGGGTGCATTTTCATCCCTATCTCCAATTTCCACCCTCTAATTTAATAGCACTCCGTGGTTTTCTTCATCTAAAATGACCATTTGAACGATTCATGTAATAAAATATCTTGAAAGTCATAGTTCCTTCTAAAATCCTATAAAATGTTGTGCATCAAAAACTAACAATATGAAACGTATATCCTCCATTAATGAAAAATAAATGAAATAATCTATTGCACGCCGGTCCCCTAGATGGGGAATCGCCAAATATTCCCCCGCAAATTATAAACTGCTTTATCATCGTAACGCATATCAAGCCGGATCTTAATGGGATATCCTCCCATCTATTAGCGATTAAGAGTATCAGAACTTGGCTATTATATTATGAAACATTATCCTAAAAAGGTGTCCCCAGCCGGAGCCGTCCACGACCAGACGAGGCAATTAGGTAGAAACTCTTTGATGGCCGGGAAATTCCCCTGCTTAATACCCTAGCGTACTTTGTTGTACTTGTTTAACTACTTTTGCAAATGGGAACTTAATATCGTTGCAAATTGAAATTCGGTCGCCGGGTCCGGTACCTATGCGTGTAAGCTCCCTCTGTCTGTAGTTGTGCAATACGAGGCAAAGGGTATAATTATTCTTACACTGGGTGTGCCGAACCAATGCTTGCGCAATTGGTTAAATATGAAATTAAAAGACATGATATACTTATTTCGTTTCGACAAAAGCCATTCAAGCTACACAGCGACAAAATAAAATTTGTTAAATAGAGTTTTTACGAAAATTTCCAAACGGTGCAAAATATTTTTCTGAAATTTGGTATTCCGGGATTTTTAATTCTAATTTTTTTTAAGGTTAGGTTTTATACCATTCGGGCTCCAATTTCTAATGTACCTACAATTTTATTTTCTAAAAATAATGCACTCTTGTTAGAGCTTCCTAATATGGACGGTTTTCGAGGAAAAAAGGTATTTAATTGAACTCTTACAATATTACGGTGTAGAAAATAAGTGATTTTTCTCAAAGTAGGCTTATATCAAAACTTATTGATGGATGTCTCATAAACAACGCATACATTCTTATTAATATTTTAAACTTTAATTAACTTTATATCAAAATTTTAGTGACTGTAATTAGACATCACTAATCACAGTCACTAACAATCACTAAAATTTTGATATAAAATTAATTAGAGTTTAAAATATTACTAAGAATGTATGAGTTGTTTATGAGACATCCATCAATAAGCCTACTTTGAGAAAAGTCGCTTATTTTATACACCGTAATACTGTAGGAGTTCAATTAAAAGCCTTCTTTCTCGAAAAGCGTCCACATTAGGAAGTTCTATTTTTGGAAAATAAAATTGTACATTAGAAATTGTAACCCGAATGTTAAAAAACTAACCTTAAAAAAATTTGAACTTAAAATGTAACAGGAATGTAGCATAACTAGCGCCCTCTATGAAATATCCAAAAAATAATTAGGCCAGCGTATTTGGCATCCTTAAAAACCACGGAATACCAAATTTCACAAAAATATTTCGCACCGTTTGGAAATTTTCGTAAAAATTCTATTTAAAAAATTGTATTTTGTCGCTCTGTATCTCGAAAACAAAAGGAGATAGATATATAGTTCATAGGACAAAAAATTCTTATTTTTTGTCGTACTACAACCCCCTAAATTTAAGAGAGGTCTTTCTGAAACATCCTGTATATGATTATTAATTCTTTTCTTTCTCTAAATTTATAATTTGCAATTCTCCAGAAGATTACAGAAAAAAACAATTTTTTTCTTGAAAATGTATTTGTTTATTTATTTAAATATTTGTTATAGGTAAACAATCGCCAAAAGTGTTGATTTTTTTTAAAGAGGAAAAGTAACAAAACCGACCAAATATATTTTTTTAACTTTTCGTCGCAAAAAGCCCTATTTTTAACATCAAATTAAAATTATAAATAATGACGATAAAGATTCGGACGTTGACACATTTTTAGAGGAAATTTCCTCTTTTTTTAGGATCTTTTTTCAAATTGACGCTAACCCTTATATTTTTGGAGGTACTTGCAAAAAACCAAACCTCTTTTTTAAGTCTTTATTTGTTTATAACTCTTACAATTGTTTATGTGCGAATACGATTTTTATGCATATTTTTCTAGACGTCATCCCGAATCGAATGAGCTCTCAATTAACTCTTAACTCGAATTATTAGTATTTTTCACGATTTTGAAGATGTTAACTAGCCTAGAGTGTATGGAACCGACTTAGATGCTAATATTGTGAAATTTTAACATTGTTTTTTTTTGCCATAATGTGATGTATAATGTAAATTTTAATCATCATAATGTTTCTTTGTTGAATATACTTAGTTATGATTACAGCTCGGGACTTGGTCGGATGATCATAGCCGTCGCGTCGGCCTTTCGCTACAGCGCTCTCCATACGAGACTGGTAATAACGGCAGTTATTGACGTGATTGCTTCATGGATACGTGTATTAATATTCTAATAATGTCGAACGAGCCAAGGGGTAAAAAACGACCTTTCGCTGATAAAGTACGCAAATTTATTTGTTTTTATTTATTTTTTTGTTTACGACGAACACGCCTATTACTAGCCGATGGACGAAAACTCGAGCTCTAGTTACAATATATTGTTAAACAATTATTAATGTCCTCATGCCTGAAGAAGTTTCTAAATAAAAACGAAACGTCGACATTATTTTTAAAAATATCATCCAAATTATTAAAATATATAGTAACACTGTTCGTATACAGTTAGTACGTATGTTTCCAAACGTCGAGGGCACAACTTGCGGTCTCTTTCATTCATTTATGCAGATCCTGCACATTTGTTCATCTAGGACATTTATTTGTATTCTAGATCGCGTTTACGTTTACAGACGGCGCCCGTCTCTTGCCAGCAAATAAGGGGCATAATATTTCACAGAGACTTAAGAATTTCCGTTTTAATCTTTGCTGCTCCTCGTTGTGCGCCGGGCTTTTAATTTTACACTCTTGATTCGAGTTGGAGGGCTTAATTGTCGGATCACTTTGATTTCGCGACCTTCCGCGATTCCCGACCATTTATCCTGGGCCTTCGTTTAAATTAAAAACAAGGTTTTATTAATTTACGGCTGAATCCGATATCGTTTTCCACGCCCGCACCGTTTGACGGCGGGACCGACAAAGGAAACGCCCTTGTGTGAAATATTATATTCTGGTGCAGATATAACAAACCCGATGGATACAGGTTGTTTTATCGGATTTTTAAAACGGTTTTAAAAAACGAGGAGTGGTAAACGGCATTTTTGATGGGGTAAAATACATGCATGTGTGTGTGGGTTTATTTGTTCGATTTACAGATCAAAGTTGGCATTTTTAAAATATAAACCATAGTAGGCAATGACCTAGCTAAAAATAGGGCCAAAAAAAGAAATTATATATAATATATTAAAATGATGCATAAGATTTTCGTTTCCATACCATAGGATGTGCAAAACAGCGTTATAAACAAATTATCCCAAGGTCAGGCAAAGCCGCTCGGGAATTCGCTCTTTTTGCCCTAACTATAGCCTAATTTTACGGTAATTTAAAAAAAGAGAAATCACCTGCGCCTCTTTGTCACCAAAATAGCTTTTTTTATAACGTGTTTTTTATATATATTGGGTATTTCGCCTTTTGTGAACAACATTAGAAAATTAATGGCTTTAAATTTCAAATTCAATGGAAAGCGGGAATCACTGTTTCTATAATGTCATTTAGTGTGCTGCAGGAAGAGCCGAAAGCCCTTAATTTCCAAAACACATGTAAATTTATGTACACCGTATTACAATAAATTATAAAAACATGCGCAATATGGGGAGATAAACCCAACTTGGAGCTATCTCTCGAATAATAAAAAACCACTTTCCTTAGCACCGGCAAAAAGGGAAATGAAGCAATCTCGAAACAATTGTATCGCTTGCTGCTTTTATACTGTCCGCTCACGCACCGAAATTCCAAAAATAATACGCTCCTACATTAAAGCAAAGTTATTCACTGCTTTGAAATTCCCTTTTTGAATGTACCAGCGCATCACGAAGAATTTTCGTCTTAAAATAACTGTACTTCCGGTGCAAAAAGATTTTAATACAAACAAGGAATTATTTTTTATGTTTATGAAAACTTTTTGCATTGTTCAACCAGTGCTGCCATCTCTCAAACTTCGTAATAAACACATATGTACGTCTTTCTCCAACTAAACTTATGCCAAGCAATTCTCAAGGGATAAAGAATATTCCAACTCTACAAATTATTAGGAAACAGAACGTACGTGGGAAATATTTCTACGTAACTGAAAGTTATCACTTTGAGCTTGTCTCAAAAGAAAGAATTATTGAAAACTTCGGTACCGTTTTAGAACCAATGGCTACGGCTTTGCCGTCATTTTTCAGTAGAGAAACTTTTCGCAAACAAATGCCGAGTTACGTAAATGCACTGAAATTCTTTTCAGTAACGTAACGAGAGAAATATATTTCAAGCAGCAATATAATGTGGCGTGAAAATGCATTTTGATACCAGGGAGGCTCGTGGAGATGCCAGAAATGTTTATAATCCTTGGAAATAACTAAATCTGAATAGAAAAACGTGGAATAGTTGGTTCCACAGACCAGACAGACCGAACGCTAGGGAAGCCTGAACAGTAAATACGTATAGTAGACAATTATTCTAAAAGAAGGGTAGAGGCAGGAAATCGTAGAGTGAAAATATCAAATATAAATTAAACAATTAAATAAAAAAATAGTTAAAATTAATTAAAAAATTAAATTAAAATGAAAATTCAAATTTTTTTAGACAACTATCCAGACAGCTTAAGCGGGTTTGATTTGACAAATGCCCGTACATATATTTAATATTACTGTGGTTTTCATAGTGCTCTTATTACTGTGGTTTATTGTACACATCAGCATACAAGTATGGAACTGGCGTAAGCAATATAGCAATGCGAAATTAATGGATATTGTTTTAATTTACGGCGAAGCAAGATAAAATTCAACTTCGTTGTTGTACATATGTTCTAATACAATACATAGGGGCATTTTTTCATTATATTCTTCAATATTTTGTTATAATTTATATCGAACTCTATAATTCTTGTTTAAATTGGTCTAATTTTGTTAAATATAAACGTCAACTGTAGCGAGCCAATAAAGTAAATTAATTCCAATGTAGTTAACCGCTGGAGAGTTATTCCAGTTATAAAATTCCGTTGATAGTGTAACTTGGGCGAATTTCTAGTATTCCCATCGTCTCTAAATTAAAATATCATGGCATTAAACGCCACAACTAATTACGGTTTGCGCGTAATGTACTGTAAACTCATTCTGGTTTTATTGTCAAGTACCAACTTTTAATACGGCTCTCGGAATTAAATTATTTTACTATGTACGGCGTTTATTGTGCCGTTGCGGTTTTTGCACAGCGCGCTCCCCTGTTTTTCAATGTTTATTTACACACATTTAACTCGCGTCGTTGCAGTTTACATAATATTCAGTCGCTACGTACGTCAGGGAATTACCGTGTCTGTCCTGTGTCAAATTCAATAGTAATGGATATACGGGGCCTTCATAAACGATCACAAGCCACGGGACCAGTAGTTTTGTTTGTAACAGTCATTTTACTTCCTTCGCGTTTACAAGTAAATGTTGGCAAAATTAAAAAATTCGTTCACCACCCTACCCTCGGTAATAGTTATTTACACCATGAATGAGGTATTATTTACAAGTCGAGAACGATTTTGCGCCCGAGCAGAGCGAGGTATGGCAGTAGAGTCCGAGACTGGTAAATTATACTTAACTGCTGCGTGGTGTATAACATTTTATCTGCTCCCACGCACAGTTCATTATGGTTCATGAAATAAAGATTAGGTTTTATTTTTTGACATTTCTTAATCAATTCATTTTGACATTATTCGAAAACTTTTTGAAACTAGAACATCCTGAAACATATACAGGCCATTCATTCCGAAGAACATCGGCAACCTCACTTACCTCCCGTTGTCCATAGCAACTTCCACTTCTACGGTAAAATCCACTTACCTCCTTAAGAACAATGTATTAATAGTCTATTTACTATAGTGGGAGCAGATAAAGGTAATTGAAATCTCGCTCGCATCTTTGTCCTGGCGCCCCGTTAACCCCCCAAGTTTACAACTGCGAATGCAGGAAGAGACAGCGGCCTAATGATATCGCATTTCGTCGCAAGCAAGGCGCCCTTGTATATCTCACCGACGTCCCTTGTAATTTCTTTGACCGTAACCGGATGCAAAGGCACTTTGGCTTTCAAGAACCGCAAGAAATTGCGCGCAGTCTGGACCAACTAACTGGCCGAACGGCCTCCCCCTTTGGGCCCTCGCGTTGTTTGCTTAATCTCGTCGAAGCTGTGCCACATGCTTCTTTCTTACACTTTAAATGTAAATGTTTATATTAGCTAAATAACCTTTCAAGACGGCCGCTGGTTTATTTGCTCGAGTTCTTTCAATAAAGCGAAATTTTTAGTTTTATTGTTCCGCAGAACGGAATAGGAACCTGATGAAGTACAACGCGACGTTTGTTCCTACTTCTTTTTGTAACATTCGTTTGGAATCTGCTATAAATGGACTGTGAGCACAGCACATATTTTTTGATGGCATTACTGACTGCAGATTCTGTAAGACCGAGAAATTTTACGTCAGGAGGCGTGACTGACTAATTTTTTAATTTTCAAGGTCATGTGAAGGTCAGAAATACCCCTCATCTACTTATCAGGTTGATATCTGGTCAGGGCAGCGGGATATCAGGGGAGAGACCTCTACAAAAGTTGTTACGGACATCAACGACTACCGCTTAGTGACCTTAGCTTTGACCTTGAAGCCGTGTACGATTTACTCACTGATTTAACACGAGATTATGGATTCTGATATTTTTAATTTGCCCCCTCTCGGATTCCGTGCTAACGGCGCCCATGCTCACCTGTTTTTTTCACACGGTAATCTTCTTGAAACCAATCTACTTTTTTATTACTGCTGTCTTCTTCCGAGATTGTTTTTTTTTCTTACACATCCAGTGTAGACCGTGCCACTAGATATATGTAGCCGAATAAGTAAATATGAAACCCTCGCGCCCCTTTTACTTCTTATTTCGCCGGCTAAGTTCCATAAAACACCCGGGCCAGAACGCCAACTTGACTTGATTTTATGATAGCTTTCAGCTATTGTGTCCCGGTTAGAGCCACAATGCGTCTGACAACACGTGACAAAGCACCATCGACAAGTACCTCGTGAGCTTTTCTGTTTCCCTCAGATGTCGCCTTTAAACTAAAAACGGCATCTTTCATGTGCTATAAACAAAGACGTATAAAACGGAAGTGCTCGACTGTTTTTACTCGAGCCGGTGCTCGGCAACCGAAATATGCGGGAAAGACCGAGGAGACTGTATGCACCACTCGGCTCCCTATGAGAGTAGCAAAACTTCAACGTCGCCTTACAAATTGTTTTCGGTGCAATACCATACATTTTCGGATTCAAAATAAATATATAAAATGACAATGGTTATTGTAATTGCCTCCATCCCAATATAAACTGGGGTAATATGGCAATCATGTGAAGGAAAAAATACATAAATTTGCGAATGTAAAAAATTGCCATATTACACAGAATTAGACGGCAACATACGTTGGGGAATATGGCTACAAACAGCTCTTATAAATAAACATTACTCCATATTTATTTGTGACAATAAACTTTTTTAAGACATATGTCACGCTCATATTTTCTAGGATGGGGTAATATGGCAAACAAATGTTGGGGAATATGGCATACAATTCCTATATATAACAGTGACTACTAAAATTTACTTGATATTGATAAATTATCATATTTATAGGCAAAAGTAATATGGCAAAAGTTGTTGAAGAATATGGCTACATGTGTCTTGTGCAAATACTTATTTTAAAGAAGAAGTCATTAAAAATATAGGTAAAAATATTTTGCAAGCACTTTAGTTCGGTAAAATTGACAGCATGGGGTAATATGGCAACAGATATTGGGGAATATGGCTACATACATTAAAAATATAATAACTATTAAAATTTAATAGTGGTTAACATTGTCATACGTTTCTAGCATGGGGTAATATGGCAGCAGATATTGGGAAATATGGATACATACAATCTAGATAGAAATAACTATTAAAATTTAATAGTGGGTAAAATTGTTATACGTTTCTAGTATAGGGTAATATGGCAGCAAATATTGGGGAATATGGCTACATACATTTTGGATAGAAATAACTATTAAAATTGAATAGTGGTTAAAATTGTCATACGTTTCTAGAATAGGGTAATATGGCAGCAGATATTGGGGAATATGGCTACATACATTCTAGATAGAAATAACTATTAAAATTTAATAGTGGGTAAAATTGTTATACTTTTCTAGAATAGTGTAATATGGCAACAGATATGGGTAATATGGTTACATAACATACAATCCTTATAAGAGTAACTAGTGCATATTTTAAAGAGTAATGATTGTTAGAAACAAAAATAATAGCAAATTTTGTGCTAAACAAGGAAAACAACAAACAACGAATAATTTCGGGGTAAAATGGTGGCTTGTTGCAAATTACCCCACACTGTAAGTTGATGTAAATTTGCGGATATTGTAACAACAGAGGATATAGCTCCTATGTTCATAATTGAAAATGAATATATTTTAAATTGGTGGCAAATCATCAAATATTTGTCATAAATTTAGGTCCATATTTCCCCACTTGAGTTTTTTTTTCGAAGACAATATTTTAAAAGCGAAATTACGTGACAGTGAGGGTTAGTTTCAGCCGTCCCGTCTTCCAGAATGCGATTTCGACGCCGCCGCTAACCCGACGCTGCGGTTCAGCCTAATTTATTCCATAGGAAGAAGAAAAATTTAACGAATACACTGGATTTATTGGAGTGGAGTAGGTCTCCTCTTAGTGCTGGTAGTTTCTCTCCGCACCCATTTACATCGTTGTGCTCATTTCTAGTCATCCCTCACTGTCACTGCGTAGCGCCATCTATTTATCCCCGTCTCCGTATTGATTACCCCATAATTTATATTACTAAGGCAAAATATACAACTCAAGCGGCAACTACAGATATGAAAGACTCTATATTATTGCTCGCCTCGCCAAGAAGCCCGCGTTTCATATTTCATTCGTGCGAGTCGTTCCTAATTCGAGGAGCGACGCCTTTTGTCGCTCTCTCAGGAGGGTATTAGCTAGTCAAAACCCAATTTATAACGTTCGTCTTTATCCACCTACGTTTTATTAGAAAAAATGTGGAAAAGGCGAATTCTCGTAGCAACAACTGGGAATTTGACGATAAAAATCTATTGGACTTAAATCTGGAAACCGAGGAGGTCGTTGCATCAGTTTTCGTTCCCACGCATACCTTTCACAATGTCTTCATTGGACCAGGTTGCAACTATTATCCTTTTTAATCAATTTACACGGATTCACCGCTGCATAATTCTAAACAGAATCGATTCCATACCGAGAGATATTATATAAAACTGAGAGGTTTCTCGAGGGTCTATTAAATTTAGGATCATGTTCTAAAAGACATTATTGCATCGCGTAAAGGAAGCAGATTTATCAGCTTTTCAAAGCCATTACGAACCAACTTCCGGATGTAGCTCGCTGTGGATGCAATTATGACTTTCTTTATGCCACACTAAATTAAAACGAGATTGTTAGATAAGATTTTAACTCCGTTAATGAAGTTACGTAAACAAACTCGCTAGGTAAGGAGAAATATCAGTTCTTTGAAAGCAGCGAACGCTTTGGATTTGGTCACAAAGGGGCGAGAAATTTATATAAAACTCGTTAATAAAATTGGAGAGGAAGAATTTATGTTTGATACACAGTGATTTTTTAGAACAGCATCAAATGAGAACTTTGAAAAACTCAGGTGTCCAGTGAAACATTAAAGTTACTTAGTCGAATCGTTTTTTACACATTTCTTGTCTAGGCCTTCATTCAAGTCGGAATTTATACAGGGTGATTCAGTATAATGTCATTACTTTTAACCAGGAATTCGGAAGGAAAGACAGAAAATCAAAACGTGGTGTTAAATGGGGTGAGGTAAGCTCCATTTTCAATAGAAAGTATTATCTTTGGGATTTGACAAAAACGACAATTGACGTTATAAATAATATTTTTTCCAGAAACATACCCAATTTTTTTTCCTGTTAAAAAGCTTCTGTTTTTTTCTAATAAACTTTTATTAGAGAAAATTTTCAGTATTATTTCCCGTTTAAAAGTTGTAAGCAATATTGTTCTAATACTCCAGTCGGCAGAGGCCGAAAAGTTACTGATGGTGACATTTTCTTGATAACTCAGAAATAACTACACAGGTCTACTTCAAATGATGAGTACAATAACAGGCTAATTTGCTGACAAAGTATTTTATCAGGAAAAAAAGTTATTAACAATTTAATCGTGAAAAAAATTTTTTTTAGTAGTTTTCTTTAAATAACTCAGCGGGATGACTTTGTACGAAAAAATGCTTAGGACATGATTTTGTTCGTAATAAAAATAGCTACAAAATGGCGGTGGTCCGATTACGAAATTTGCAATAACAAAGCCGTGAGATTGAAAAAACGGTATAAAACGCCAATTTTTTTAAGTTGCTGTAAAAATGTCAATTATAAACAAAAAGTGATAAAACTTTCGAAAACTATAGTTCAATATATATACAATAATGACGCTAAAGCCGAAAATCAGGAGAGCAAAACTTTTTGTTCTATAAGGTGTTATACATTCATCGGCATCTGAAACTCGAAACTTTGCCAAATTTGTTCGAAGCTTTGCTGACACTTGAAATTTGGTACACACATAGTGTAAATATGCAGAAACCAAAAGCAATTTGCAAAATTCAAGTATCTTCATTTTTGCAGTTTTGGTAAGGTTTTATACGTCACCCTAGTTTTATACGTCACCGTTTTTTTAATTTTTGGACGTATATTTATGTATATTTATAAAATATTCCATTACGGTAGATTAGCCAGCATAATTACCTACAATTTAAAAAAATATATATTTTCATCGTTTAGATCCTAAGCTACTTAACATTTTGCGCCTGTTAGCCGTAGTCGTACATTATTCAACATATTAACATAAAACAAAATCGTAAGTGTGGGGTAAACCTTTAACTTTAAGTAAACAATTGTTTAAATTTACTGTTGCATATTTCTAATAGTATAAAAGCGCCGAAGAGCGGAGCTCGCGCTCGAAAATGAAAAGTTAAAGGTTTACCCACACTTACAATTTTGTTTGTACGAAGAGAAACCTATGGTTTAAGCACGACCGGGCTCCACCCCACAAGGCCAGGACTGTACAGCAATATTTAGATAACACTTTCCCAGAAAAATGGATTGGGCTTAATGGATCTATTCAGTGGCCTGAAAAGTCACCAGATCTAATACTCCTCGATTTTTTATTTGAAAATATTTATTTTAAGCCTAAATATGCATTTTTACTCATTTTTACCTATTTTCCCTTAACATTAATGACATTATGACTTAATCAGCCTGTATATGCTTCTAAAATTTAAAGGAAGCCTCCGTATAAACATTACATCCTGAATACTATTTAATTAAATCGTCAGTACTTACATTCCATACTATCATTCCACCTAAGCTTCTTACAGCTAAGTTCTCAACGAAATAATTCCTCATAAATGCGACTTAAGCCTCCTACTACTAAAATTCATAACTGAGACCGACCGACCCCCCCCCCCCTCCTGTTGGGGAAAATTACTTCGTTTGCGATAAATATGCAAAACTTCGAACAGAACCACGTAGATAGTTACGTTTGCTTTCATTTCCCGGGGATAACAAGAAAAACAATTGCATAAACTTAATACCCGAGTTTTGTTGTTGAAGGTGGCGGAGGAATGTGTTTAATTAACCCGGGGCAAATAACTTAAAACTTCCAAATGAACATTTAACGCGGGCCACTGGACTAAAATGCACTAGAGGAGGTAAAATATTAAATTAAGAAACCGACGCTACGAAGCAGAGCGCCATAGTGGCAGCGGTAGTTATTGTTTTAGGTTCATTTACAATGAAATTTTACCGGCTGAACGGTGGCTCTTTTTCTTACCGCTGTTTTGTTAGCGAGTAAGCGGTAATCCGCAAGAGCACTTTATAAATTGCGCTGCTAAATATTTCTAAGCGGTTTAGACTCGTCATTTTCAAAATTTTGCCTGAAGAGGCGGTTTATAAGAAAAGTAACCATTATTATTACTAAATTAAAAAGGGAATTCTCTTCTAGGTTATCATTTGTTTACTTTTTATCACAGTTTATACAGGGTGTTCCAGAAAGACGTCCCGTAAATACAGGTGGTGATAGTACGACAAAAATAAGAATTTTTTGTCTTACGAACTATATTAGTCCAAGCATTATAGAGAAATGCTTACAGAAATTATTACCTGGACAAAAAATATATGACCGTATAGAAAATTAAATTTTAAATTGAGTTTCTTGTTCTTTAAACTCGATCCAATATGGCGAACATGGTTAAAAAAAATCGCAAAGTTGAAAAAAACGGTTTTTCTAAAATAACTAAAAAAATATAGCACGGATTGAAAAATTTTAAATGAGAAAGTTGTAGGTTTTAAAAAGATCTATCGACTGATTTTTTGAAAGTATCGATTGCTTTGTTACTTTTCGAGATATATCGAAAAAACCGTTAAAAATCTTCTCTTTTCTCTTCTTCTATAACTCGTTTACATTTACGTGCCCATATTTGCTATTTACTGCAAGCATAGCCCGCGGCAAGCCAAAAAAGTACATTTTTGAAAAATTTAAAAATATTAATTATTTTTCGAGATATATCGATTTTTTGAAAAAAAGGCGCTCTCGAAAATTGGCTAGATCTTCTCAGCGGATAGCCCTACAGTAACGATTTTCGGTTTATTTTCTTCGTAAAGAGTTATATTATCATGCTGTTAAAAAATGTTGACGATTTTATTAATTTTAAGGATCAAAAAATGACTGAAAAAGTTGCACTTTTTTTGGGTATGTTTTTTTCAAATAACTATTTCAATTTTTATTATTTTTTTGTACTTAATCTGGGGTAGCTAAACACGAATATTATAGCATTTTCGCCTTAGAAGCAAAATAGACCCGTAAATGTTTAGTTTTCTTTCTTTAAAAGTCATTTTCATAAAATAAAAATTGAAATAGTAATTTGAAAAAAACATACCCAAAAAAGTGCAACTTATTCAAAGTCATTTTTTGATCCTTAAAATTAATAAAATCGTCAACATTTTTTAACAGCATGATAATATAACTCTTTACGAAGAAAATAAACCGAAAATCGTTACTGTAGGGCTATCCGCTGAGAAGATCTAGCCAATTTTCGAGAGCGCCTTTTTTTCAAAAAATCGATATATCTCGAAAAATAATTAATATTTTTAAATTTTTCAAAAATGTACTTTTTTGGCTTGCCGTGGGCTATGCTTGCAGTAAATAGCAAATATGGGCACGTAAATGTAAACGAGTTATAGAAGAAGAGAAAAGAGAAGATTTTTAACGGTTTTTTCGATATATCTCGAAAAGTAACAAAGCAATCGATACTTTCAAAAAATCAGTCGATAGATCTTTTTAAAACCTACAACTTTCTCATTTAAAATTTTTCAATCCGTGCTATATTTTTTTAGTTATTTTAGAAAAACCGTTTTTTTCAACTTTGCGATTTTTTTTAACCATGTTCGCCATATTGGATCGAGTTTAAAGAACAAGAAACTCAATTTAAAATTTAATTTTCTATACGGTCATATTTTTTTTGTCCAGGTAATAATTTCTGCAAATTTAACATTAATCCGTGACAGAATGCTTGGACTATATGTCTATCTCCTCTTGTTTTCGAGATACAAAGCGACAAAATAAAAATTTTTAAATACAATTTTTACGAAAGTTTCCAAACGGTGCGAAATATTTTTATGGAATTTGTCCAGGGTTTTTAAGGATGTTGGCGTATTGGCAACGATGGCAACTACTATAATGAAGAACTTCTATCAATTATTTATCGAATTAAAGTTACTGTCTTATTCGTCCTTATTCTGATATTTCCGTAAATTCCTGGACTGTTTTCCGGGCACGCCGTACTATTTCAGGCATTAAATTTTCATCCGATACCCCGCGAAATTTACGCGGGGCAACCCGGTCCGTGTCGAAAAATCTAATATTTTATATGATAAAAACCTCTATCCTTGGAGGAGTTACACTTATCGCAATGTGGGTTGGAAACGAGGAAGAAATTATCTTGAGAGACGAGTGCCGGGCTGCCTCGGGTGTCAATTACGGAGTTCTACCCCCCGCTAATGCTGTTAAAAGTTAATTACACGAAAAGAAGGGTTAAATCAGATAAAATCTAGTTTCGGGACAATAATGTTAAGGTGCCTATTAATTATTAACCCTTTCGGTTGGCCTCTTATTAATTTACCGGAATTACATCCAGGGAAATGTCAGGGATCGGGGATGAGACTCACCGTTTTAGCTGGCTGTCATTGGATGGTGGTGGACTGGAAGGGGGGCCAAAATCCTGAAAAAGAATTGACATTAAGACCATTAAAAACAGCTAATATTACGTGTAACATTTTTTGTAGCTTAAATATACAATGGACTCAATTTGTATTAATCTTTGGTTTGATTGAGAGTAAACCGACACAGAAATGTACATGGAAGCTATACAAAAGCAGAGTACTCGGTAAACATGTTGATACACGGCACGTTCACACCAGAAATAACCCATATAAGCGTAAAAGTGAAAATCCAATAAGATGTATAACGCCCCTATTTATATTCACGAGGCGAATATGCGATCAAAAACAGTATACTTTGTCATAGAGATTGAATTCGTTTAACTATCGCGCGTCTGTGGGAAATTACATTAAACTTTAATATAGAAAATGGAAGCATCGTCGAGAATTTCAAGGGAGACTGACACGAGACAAGTGCGTACGAGTTGTCTGTTAGTATGTCATTAGAAGCTATATTTTAAATTACAGTGTTGTTATTTACAATGAACTCCATTTTAAAAGAAAATTATGTTATGTTTAACAATCTGTATTTAGTTTAAAAAATATTGTATCACAGATTTTTATCGAAATTTTACATAGTTATTGATGTTCATGCATTGAAAAAACATACTTGTGGTCCTGGTTGAACCCTCATTTTTTATTCTTGCATTCATAAAGGACGAAAATGAAATAATACCAAGTCTAGGCAGCGGAAAACGTGCCGTGGGTATATTTTCGATGATACTGATTAAGGCAAATGTGCACCCCATTGGTCTGCATAAGTGGTTAAAATTTGAAAAGGATTCGTCAATTAACACCTGAACTATAGGCCTGTGTCACTTAAATCGTAGCCACACTGTATAGTAAAGTGACATTTCACGTGGTAAAGTTCCACTTTAGTAAACGATTTTGCATTTAGTAAAATAGCATATTATCAGTCAAATTGCGAAAAAAATTAATAAGTCAATAGCGAGGGAAATAATAATCATGAAAAAATTTAATTACAAACATTTTTTTCCTCTTCCATTTTCGCCGAAAATCACCTCTTGGAAAGATATATAATTAAATAGGAAGAAAAATATGAAATTTTTCGAATTTTTTTAATATATTGTGCCGCCAAAAGTTAAGGCCACGTTTTTTTTATGCGCATAGAAAAATTTTAATTTCTAGTGATATTTGAAAGCCAAAAAGCAAAAAATCTCCGTGGATATACGATTCACCCAAACCAAAACAGATACCGCCTAGTCTATTAGAAGAAATTATACGAAGCTATAACACAATTCATTTTTTAAAATATTTATTGCAAAGAAAATTGTTGTTAAATTCAATATTTTGAACAACGGTTTTATATTATGATTATTGGTAATTGATCAACTGGAATATGGGGGGTCCACTTGACGTGATTTGATTCACCTGCCATCACCATTCGTTATTTTTTAAGAGGCAACTAGATATTTTAAAATATTAAATATATAAGTCATGTTATGAAGATAAGGTAAACGAGGTCCCGTGGCTGAGGCCGATAAGCGTCGGCTTACAAATCTAGAGGTTCGGGGCTCGATCCTCGATACAGGTAGAGTTTTTTTTCAGCTAATATTTATTTCAAATGCAATTTCTCATCGTCAGCTATTCAAATTACATTTTCCACATCAGTTGATGGTCGCGAAATGAATAATTCCTCACAGTGTTGCCAAATATGTGCTGATTAGAGGCGCGCTAGATTCCTTGTTAAATTCAACCAGAAAATCGTGAAATATAAAATTTAGACGATACGTAAGTTACGCGAAATTCAATTGGATTAAAACATGATAAGTTATTTGTGTAAGAAAGTAAAATTTAAAATGATCATCTTTTAGGTCTTTTTGTTTGTCTTTGTATTCTTGAAAAAATGACAAAAAAGGTTTGCAGATGTTTTATAGGTTGTGTTTTTTTTTTTTCAGATGATAAAACTATTATCAATAAAGTTTTTAAGAAACAACAAAGAAACACGTTACTGTCAAATTTACATTTATTTATCCATTTTATTTTTGCTGTCTTTGTTTATTAATTAACTAGATTCTTGTTATTTTACATTTTGCTACGCATTCGACTGAGAATAAAAATAGAGACAAACAGTTTTCTGTGTCAAAACAATTAGACTTTAAATAAATACCACAATTAATCTCGTAACGAATTAAATCTTCTCGAAGCGATTCTGAGAGAAGTATGGGACGGTGGCTTGTCCCGGCATCAGTCGGTTTCTAGACCCCGCACAAAAAACGCTGGCTAGAAATTCTCAAGAAATATATCAAGATTAGATTGAAAATTAAAACTGAAATTTCACGCTTTTTTATGCGCTATCAAGCAGGTAGATGTTACAACCAACCAGTTGGCAAGAATACCCTTTCTATGATTCCTAATAAGATTGCACAGTTTTTGAAACTAGAACATCCTGAAACATATACAGGCCATTCATTCCGAAGAACATCGGCAACGTTACTGGCTAATACAGGAATGGTGGGTGGAAATCAGCCACAATTGCAGAAAATAGCCAACAGGATTCTTTATGATGGCACCTGTATTTAGTATTTCATAGAATATGCATTTATAACTCGAAATCGCTTTTTTCCCTTACGAGGTAAGTTGCCTCACTTACCTCCCGTTGTCCATAACAACTTCCACTTCTACGGTAAAATCCACTTACCTTCTTAAAAACAATGTATTAGTCCACTGGTCTGGATTTATCTGGTCCCACTTACTATAGTGGGACCAGATAAAATTATGTTCTCTTCTATTTTTTCTTTGCTACTTATGTGACAGGTTCTTAACCAAAGGACTCCATGTTACATTTCTAAAATTTGATAGTACTAATGTTTCGGAACTGCCACAACAATCGGCAAATGGCCGAAGAACAGCCGTCGGGTAATGTGTTCGTCTAATAAATAGCTTCATTTTCTAAGATATTAAATATACGATGCGGCATAAAGGTGGCTGTGAACGCCAACAATGATGAAAGCAGGTCGGCGATTCCTAAAAGAAAACATCTACTCGGGACGCCTTGACATATTTCATATTCAGCCATTATGCTACATCTCTGTCGGGCCGCCGCCGCGAAATAATGTAAAACCGTGTGGCAAAATACTTAAAAGAATAAATGGCCCCCTTAATACGACGTCCCGATTCACAATAAGAGTAATTTCTTAGTTAGGGCGCCACAACAAAATATTTTCCTTTGTATTTATTTTCCGGCTTACGGGGCACGGAGATTGATAGCGGAAAAAAGCGGCTTTGCCGGAATTTTCCACCTGAAAGCCGATTAGCGCGATTTTTTTAAGCGACGGTAGATTTAGGAGAATATTCCGATATTATTTTCCATAATTATATGCCATCGGTTGCTCTTTAGAATAATGATACGCCGTTCCTACTCACGCACAATTGCAAAGGGATACAGAAATACATATTATTATTATCTGTTAGTTAGGTTAGAGGATTGTTGTTAGGTACAATATTTGCAACATTTGGCCGCTTTGATTAAATTTTTTTCTAGTTAATACAATTATGGCCAGGAACAAACACAAAATATTTTTTAATACTTGTTCGTTGATTATCGCGCTTTGTTTGAGCATAAGTATGCAGAAATGTAATTAATTTCACAATACCTGAAAATATATTTCGGAATATGTAGTTATGCTCGTATTTTATTTTATATTTCTATTTTATGAAATTTCTGTAGTACCTAGATCACGTTTTAAGTCACGTGACTTTTTTTAATTGGCGAACAGCCCATAACTTTTTTATTTCTCGACCTAGAAAGATGCGGTTTGGTTTGCTGGAATCTACGGACGATTTTCTAGAGGGACCCAGGAGTTAGTTTTTCACGGTTAAAAAGATATGGAGGGGCTTTTTAGATCACGTTTTAAGTCACGTGACTTATTTTAATTGGCCAACAGCCCGTAACTTTTTTATTTCTCGACCTAGAAAGATGCGGTTTGGTTTGCTGGAATCTACGGACGATTTTCTAGAGGATCTACGGACGATTTTCTAGAGGGACCCAGGAGTTAGTTTTTCAATATTTTCAACGGTTAAAAAGATATGGAGGGACTTTGTTAGATCACGTTTTAAGTCACGTGACTTTTTTAAATTGGCGAACAGCCGGTAACTTTTTTATTTCTCGACCTAGAAAGATGCGGTTTGGTTTGCTGGAATCTACGGACGGTTTTCTAGAGGGACCCAGGAGTTAGTTTTTCAATATTTTCAACGGTTAAAAAGATATGGAGGAGGGGCTTTTTTAGATCACGTTTTAAGTCACGTGACTTTTTACATTTGCGAACAGCCTGTAACTTTTTTATTTCTCGACTTAGAAGGGTGCGGTTTGGTTTGTTGGAATCTACGGACGATTTTCTAGAGGGACCCAGGAGTTAGTTTTTCAATATTTTCAACGGTTAAAAAGAAATGGAGGGGCTTTGTTAGATCACGCTTTGTTAGATCACGTTTTAAGTCACGTGACGTTTTTTAATTGGCGAACAGCCCGTAACTTTTTTATTTCTCGACCTAGAAAGATGCGGTTTGGTTTGCTGGAATCTACGGACGATTTTCTAGAGGGACCCAGGAGTTAGTTTTTCAATATTTTCAACGGTTAAAAAGATATGGAGGGGCTTTTTTAGATCACGTTTTAAGTCACGTGACTCTTTCAAATTTGCGAACAGCCCGTAACTTTTTTATTTCTCGACCTAGAAAGATGCGGTTTGGTTTGCTGGAATCTACGGACGACTTTCTAGAGGGACCCAGGAGTTAGTTTTTCAATATTTTCAACGGTTAAAAAGATATGGAGGGGCTTTGTTAGATCACGTTTTAAGTCACGTGACTTTTTTTAATTGGCGAACAGCCCGTAACTTTTTTATTTTTTTATTTCTCGACCTAGAAAGATTCGCGTAACTTTTTTATTTCTCGACCTAGAAAGATTCGGTTTGGTTTGCTGGAATCTACGGACGATTTTCTAGAGGGACCCAGGAGTTAGTTTTTCAATATTTTCAACGGTTAAAGAGATATGGAGGGGCTTTTTTAATAGATCACGTTTTAAGTCACGTGACTTTTTAAATTGGCGAACAGCCCGTAACTTATTTATTTCTCGACCTAGAAAGATGCGGTTTGGTTTGCTGGAATCTACGGGCGATTTTCTAGAGGGACCCAGGAGTTAGTTTTTCAATATTTTCAACGGTTAAAGAGATATGGAGGGGCTTTGTTAGATCACGTTTTAAGTCACGTGACTTTTTTTAATTGGCGAACAGCCCGTAACTTTTTTATTTCTCGACCTAGAAAGATTCGGTTTGGTTTGCTGGAATCTACGGACGATTTTCTAGAGGGACCCTCTCGACCTAGAAAGATGCGGTTTGGTTTGCTGGAATCTACGACCTAGAAAGATGCGGTTTGGTTTGCTGGAATCTACGGACGATTTTCTAGAGGGACCCAGGAGTTAGTTTTTCAATATTTTCAACGGTTAAAAAGATATGGAGGGGCTTTTTAGGTCACGTTTTCAGTCACGTGACTTATTTTAATTGGCGAACAGCCGGTAACTTTTTTATTTCTCGACCTAGAAAGATTCGGTTTGGTTTGCTGGAATCTACGGACGATTTTCTAGAGGAACCCGACCCAGGAGTTAGTTTTTCAATATTTTCAAGGGACCCAGGAGTTAGTTTTTCAATATTTTCAACGGTTAAAGAGAGTTAAAGAGATATGGAGGGGCTTTGTTAGATCACGTTTTAAGTCGTTTTAAGTCACGTGACTTTTTTTTAATTGGCGAACAGCCCGTAACTTTTTTATTTCTCGACCTAGAAAGATGCGGTTTGGTTTGCTGGAATCTACGGACGATTTTCTAGAGGGACCCAGGAGTTAGTTTTTCAATATTTTCAGCGGTTAAAAAGATATGGAGGGGCTTTGTTACATCACGTTCTAAGTCGCGTGACTTTTTTAAGTTGGCGAACAGCCCGTAACTTTTTTATTTCTCGACCTACAAAGATGCGGTTTGATTTACTGGCTGGAATCTACGGACGGGTTTGGTTTACTGGAATCTACGGACGATTTTCTAGAGGGACCCAGGAGTTAGTTTTTCAATATTTTCAACGGTTAAAAAGATATGGAGGGGCTTTGTTAGATTACGTTTTAAGTCACGTGACTTTTTTTAATTTGCGAACAGCCCGTAACTTTTTTATTTCACGACCTAGAAAGATGCGGTTTGGTTTGCTGGAATCTACGGACGATTTTCTAGAGGGACCCAGGAGTTAGTTTTTCAATATTTTCAACGGTTAAAAAGATATGGAGGGGCTTTGTTAGATCACGTTTTAAGTCACGTGACTTTTTTTAATTGCCGAACAGCCCGTAACTTTTTTATTTCTCGACTTAGAAGGGTGCGGTTTGGTTACGATTTTCTAGAGGGACCCAGGAGTTAGTTTTTCAATATTTTCAACGGTTAAAAAGATATGGAGGGGCTTTGTTAGATCACGTTTTAAGTCACGTGACTTTTTCAATTGGCGAACAGCCCGTAACTTTTTTATTTCTCGACCTAGAAAGATTCGGTTTGGTTTGCTGGAATCTACGGACGATTTTCTAGAGGGACCCAGAAGTTAGTTTTTCAATATTTTCAACGGTTAAAAAGATATGGAGGGGCTTTGTTAGATCACGTTTTAAGTCACGTGACGTTTTTTAATTGGCGAACAGCCCGTAACTTTTTTATTTCTCGACCTAGCAGGAGTTAGTTTTTCAATATTTTCAACGGTTAAAAAGATATGGAGGGGCTTTTTTTAGATCACGTTTTAAGTCACGTGACTTTTTTTAATTGGCGAACAGCCCGTAACTCTTTTATTTCTCGACCTAGAAAGATGCGGTTTGGTTTGCTGGAATCTACGGACGATTTTCTAGAGGGACCCAGGAGTTAGTTTTCCAATATTTTTAACGGTTAAAGAGATATGGAGGGGCTTTGTTAGATCACGTTTTAAGTCACGTGACTTTTTTTAATTGGCGAACAGCCCGTAACTTTTTTATTTCTCGACCTAGAAAGATGCGGTTTGGTTTGCTGGAATCTACGGTCGATTTTCTAGAGGGACCCAGGAGTTAGTTTTTCAATATTTTCAACGGTTAAAAAGATATGGAGGGGCTTTGTTAGATCACGCTGGAATCTACGGACGATTTTCTAGAGGGACCCAGGAGTTAGTTTTTCAATATTTTCAACGGTTAAAAAGATATGGAGGGGCTTTGTTAGATTACGTTTTAAGAATATTGTATGGATAAAATGCTACTTAAAAAAACTTACACAATAAATCCAAGACAATTTAGTTACCAATGATTGAAATTTGACTTTAGTCATTAAAAACCAACCTGAAAGTCACCTACAACTCGAACAGATTCAATGACAGCTTCATACGAAGGATGACAAATTATACCACTACACTAAAACTTAGGTCGAACATAAACATAAAATAATAATCTTAGAGTAGAACAATTTGAAAATATTTACAATTGCTGAGAATAAAGCCCAATATTTCATACGCATTCGATAGAATTCTGTTGAATTGATTTGAGACCCACAAATGCAAAATAAAACGAGAATTACTGTTGCTTTCTCGTTGGATTTCCGAATTTTTGATGAGGTAATAACAATCTGTTCAAAACGCCGCGAAACTTTTCCCCTATTGTGTAAGAAAAAGTTACCTAACAACGTTTTACTTTTACATATTTCCCATACAGAAAACAGTTCTGGACTTAATTAAAAGTTCTAAATTAGAAAACTGACGGGAATTGCACTGCGGACGCGCATTTTATGGTCAAAGTTACAGCAAAATTCATCATCAAGCCGTATCCGCCGGTAATTACGAAATACTGTTAAAATTTAATTAGGAAGGCGGGCACCTATGCGTCTAATTGTACGTATCTGGAGGATACGTCTCTCGCTGGTCCCCCGCTTTGACGGCAGCTCATGCGTCAATTTCAGCATGCAGGATGCATGTGCAGTACTCGAGACACACTCCAGTTTACGTATTCCGACATCTTCCGCGGCTGCTCCTCATTAAGGTTTTGCTAAATCTGGGATCTTCGGTGTATCCGCTTCGCAGATAATAATTAATATCAACTAGGTGAGGCGCTCACACGCTGCGATGGGACGAGATATGTATGCACCGCGACGAACGTGAACCCGCAATTATTTGGATGACTAATACACCTCTAAGCCAAAAAGGGATGCGTAGGGATGAAAATATGAGACCCTCTGTTTGTAAAGTGACTTCCAACAAATTGGCGCATCAAAAATGAAACATAGGAAAAGAATTTAAAAACCGGTAGGGCAGAATAAATTCCTAATGATCGGATGAAATAAGATAAAAGAATAAAACAGAAAGGAAAAGATGGGATAGAAAGGACATAGTTAAAAAAGAGATTGGAAAAAAAATTGTTACCCATCTGGACTTTTATAAGTAGAAATGGCAAAAGGGCTTATAATAAACCTAAAAAAAAATAAATGCGTGAGCACGGGTGGCGGAGGATTGATTTGGGGTGTTGAAAAGTTGTGAAAAATTGTATCATTGGGATTTCTGGCGAAAGTTGACATCAAACAAAAAAGTATCCAATGCAAAAGTTATAGATCATGCAAAAATCTACAACTTTTGTAGAGGTCACTTTTTACGATAACCTCAAAATTTCAGAGAAAAATGCAGAAAACTGTTTTTTTTTTGATTTTTCGTTTTTTATTTCTCATTTTTGCAAAAATAATTTAATATTGACGAAACTTGGTGAGAGTAACCTTTCTGTCTTAAATAACCACACATTTTTTTAGTTAAATAAATCAAGAAGTTTCCGAGACATTCATTTTTTCCGGTCTGAAACACCTTTTTTTCAAAGAAAAATTCTACTTAGGAAAATCATCGTACAGAGTTCTGCCATGTTTTTCGTTTTTGGTGAAATAAAAAAAATCTGTAATCACAGTTCAAAAACATGTTCAAAATGCGAAAAAAACAAAAAATGAAGCAACAATGAATTTTTCACTAATTGTTGATAATTTGTTTAAATTAAAAAAAAATCAAAAACTGATTACACCATTCAGTTCTACGGAAAAAAAATACAAAAAAAATGTGTCTCATTGTTTGACCCAAAACTTTATTTTTGTACAGTAAAATGAAAATTGGAGGATTTCTTATTTTCGACAATTACCCATTACTACTTTATTTGTGAATTGAAAAAATTGGTCCTTGATTTTTTATTTTCGATCTAGTTTATGCAGCGGAGAAAGCGTAAAATGATTTTGTTCGAGGATTAGGTAAATGCACGATTCTCTCTTGGGATATTCTATAAAATATTCAGATTTCGCATGAAACTCGTTAGGTATAGGTTTATAGAATATTCAACATAGTCAGTTGAATAGTAAATGCAGTGTAATGTAACCCCAGGATGTAATACAATAAGAGAAGCTTCTAATAACGGATTAGTTATAAAAATGAGAAAAGTCTTACATTTTAAAGCAAAAAATGAGTTTAGGTTTAAAACTGGTTCTTACTCGCATCTGAAATTATGTATAGAGTGCTGTTTATAGTGATTTTTGTGCCAGCTATCATCCTTTAGCTTATGCCCAATTAATTCTGGGACACCCTGTATTCAGTGAATAAAACGGAATAAAATACATTTATCTGCTCACACTATAGTAAATAGACTATCAGTACATTGTTTTTAAGGAGGTAAGTGGATTTTACCGTAGAAGTGGAAGTTGCTATTGACAACGGAAGGTAAGTGAGTGAGGAATTATTATGAATGAATATCTATAGTAATTGTACAGTTATTACATTTAGTAACATTTATAAAATCTGGATAATTATTCCCTTCGCGTTTACTAATTGTCACATTTTTATTTTAATTGTCACTTACCGCCTTTATGGTGTAAATAACTATTGTTTAGGAAATAATTGTTGCAGTTAAGTTTTTTATCACCTATTTTTCAATTTTTTATGCAGTTTTTAGTATCTATTGTTTTTTGAAAAACTCACAAAAGAAATAGGAAGCCACTTACGAAAGTTCTAAATTTTAATCCACAAAATAGCTGGTAGGGCTGGAGTTCAGCATGTCTTAACTGCGAATTAATTTCCCTACCACTCCACCGCGGTGTCAAAGGGGCGAAACGCCAGTTGTAGCTATATATCAAACTTATACGAAGGGCTGGAAAATAAGTAACTCGGCGTTTTCGTTATGCTAAAAGCCATTCGCTAATTTCAACTAGTCTTTAACTCCTGGTCCTTTCGGGATAATGGGAATTTATTCAAACTTTGTAGCATTATTACGAACATTATTTCCAGCACAAAGCGACTAAGAAACTCGCAGACGTTCGACCACAAATTCTAACTCCTGGTCCGCCATTTAACCGATGGCCCCAGTCTTTAGCTATATGGCTCTGTGTTCTATTAACGTCGCCAGCAAGCTCTTAAAATTTTAACGGAAACTTCAGTTCACTTGCTTGAGCTCTACGAATAACGTCGTGTTCTAAGGCACCGACAACTTACAAAGTTAAATAATTTATCTCTAGTAGCAAGACGTCTATACTGAAGTATCTGACGATGTGAATGATACCAGTTAGAAAATAACTTAAGAGCGCAAATTGACTTGTATTCCCGGTTGCCTATTTCCTATCAAAACAGTATAAGACAGATATATCCATTATATATTTTTTTAAAAGTGGAAAAAACCAAGACTTTACATAGAAACAAAGTAAAAGTAAAATGTAGTACCTTAATATTTAAGAATTGTTAGAGAAATGGGGTTTCAATTTGCAATTTTAAAGAATAATTCCAAATCCACCAGTAACGGCTGTGACAACATTTTTAACACTAAGGCGATATTGCGCATTTATTTTGCATGTTATGTAATACTGGAAATAAAGAACCCATTATGCTGCCTTTTGCGAACGCTTTTCAGTTGTAAATTTTCCAAGTATCAAGTCAAATTCGCCCAGCAAAATCAAAACGGTATTTGCCGTTCCATTTAGCAATTTCGGTTAATGTTTGCGAATGCATCGGGCACTTTCCGGGAGCAGAACAAACCGAATCAAAGTCGGTTCCCTAGGGCACTTCCGAAAATAATATCTTTATATAAAAGAAACACAAATTGTATGTTAGGATATCCGATAATATATAATCAGGTCAGAGATTTATCGTAGGTATTATGTAGGGTTTGTAAGGGGGTAAGAAAGGTCGATTAGAAAAGGAAAAAATAAAGTTGTATGAAAATTATTTCCTTTTTTCGGTACTCCCATGGAAAAAACAAATAAAATTCATTATTATTACTAATTACCGCTCAATTAAATGACAGTAAGAGTCTATTAACGGATTCTTGAAATCAAACACATACTTAACTCCAGGGTAAAGATCTCTGGCAATCGAATTCTGACGTTGCCAATAACTTATACAGAAAGGCAACCTCTTATTTATTGCCCCTACGCGCTATGGACATACTCGGTTTCAGTAAATAGTAAAATTGACCTAAAAGACGAATTAATCGTCCTATAGGTCAACACATTAAATAGTTGTTAATTTGCACGTGCCAGGTACTTGTACAACTATTTAAACTCGAAATTTAGGCGTCCGTCTGAATTTACCGTTAGTAGGAGAAATTACATTAAATGATTCATACAGGCCGCCCAAATATGATTAATGATCGTACCGTGGCATATTAATAGGCCCTAATAGCTACATCTGAACAATAAGTGAAACGAACGATAGACCGGGTTCGGCTGTCCGGTTCATTACCTGATTCACTGATTTGTGAATGACTACATATTGGTGTTTGAGGGAAACAATGTGTCGTCAAGTCACGGCGCGAAAATTGGATAGTTCATTGTTTGCGTCAGATTTACTACAGTTCTAGATACATTTTTCATTTGAAAAGTATCTTTTCAGAAATAAGTCCTTGTACGCATACAGAACCTCAAAAATTATACTGAAATTTATCTAGAAGAGATCTTTGTCAGGTTGACAACCCGTTGACTCAAGCTTTGACCGCATTAAAGCACATTTAGCGTGAAGCGCAATAATTGAAGGGAAGTCTATTAATTGAATCTGTATTTTGAAGGATTCGTTTCAGGTAAAACTCCTGTAAAGTAGGACATATTCGGAAATCGCGTTGAGCTCTATTCAGAATCAGAAATCACATTGCAAATACGAAAGGTTTGTGTGCAGAAAAATATAATATTATAAAGTTTTATAAAAGGATATTGGTAATTAATAAAGTAGTATCCGTTCTGACGATCCTTTCAATTAATACACTGTGGCCTCGGTCAGTCGTCTCCCGAACAGCCCTTTTTCCCTTTACTCGAGTCCTTCTAGGTTGTCACGGTCTGTGATATATGCAGCACCCTCCTTCACGTATCACAGAGCCTATTACGTGTTTATTGCTCCGCGTCCTGACTGGAATTTACAGGACTTTACATTTTTCCTGCGGATTTTATAGCTCATTTTAATAAAAATTTTATGCGCGACCTTTTACGGCATTAAACATTGTCGGAGTAACCTTAAAGCGAATGTGTATTAAATTTTAAAAAGTGCCAGGAAAAGTGACCAAAGTATTTATTGTTGCCTTTGAATTTCTAGTACCTCGTAGTGAATGTATTTGATACTTCTAAATAAAATGCGGTATGTTTCTACTTTTATTTCTTCAGACATAACATAAAACACAAGTAAAATTAAACCGCAAATGATACGCACGAATGAAAGCTTCTCTTTGGCTGGTATTGTCGTCCAATAAGCTTTGACCAATGCTACCACAGCACATTTCACATCAAACTTGTAAGCGTTTCTAAAAATCAAATTCACCTTTTTTCAAAGTAACACCTTGTATACTTAGGACTGGGCCATGTTATTGACTCCTTGTGTAATTAAAAGTGAAATATTGGAAATTCTTTTCACTCCAGCCTCACGCCCATCCCTATACGTGTTCAGCGGACCCAAAAATGAGAACGGTTAGACAGGTTTAGATTGTATTATTTTTCTCCACGTCTAGAAATAAATGCAAATTTTTATTTTGCATATTATTTAGGGGTATTAACTTTTCGCTTTGATTTTCGCCGGTTTTCCGCAGAAACGGGTTTAAATAGTAAAATTTTCACATCCGTGCTGCTAAAAATAAATGTTACCATCTCGCTAGACGTACGAGTTGAAAATTATTCAAATACGCCGCTAGTACAGACAGAAAAGGTACTTTGAATTCCACGTATTACTATTATTATTTTAAACAGTGATTCCCTTTTTACAATTTTTGTTACATTCTTCGTGTGCATAATGAATGTATATCCGAATTTCTTAATCGCCCAGCACTGCACCGAAACATACAACTAGAAATTATGTAATGCCAATATACTAGAAGAAACTGGGGTTCGGATAAAAATCCTGAGACCTGATAAGTATTCCGGGCACAAAATAGTCGGACCTTATGCAACTTTTGATTGATTCTATCCCTGGCCCAGACCCCGCTGTGAGGATCCCCAGAATCCAAAACTGGCCTCACCTGTTGGGAATCCTTATTAAAATGTAGGGCATGCTCAGAATCAGATAAAGTCGATGGTTTCTTTCCCATCCGACGGGACGTGAAGGCGTTGCAATTTCATATATCTTCAGGACATTGGGTAAATGTAAACTGTTTGTAATATTAGAACTTTGAAACCCCATTACACAATAATAAACAATTACTTTATTCAGACAAATTTATCCGTATAAATCGTACGATTACAACAAACCGACATGTCGCCGTTCTATATCCAACCTCGCCCTTTACCAAATGAAAATATGGGAAGCGGATTTATTAGTTCCCATAAAAAATTACGCCCCGGCATCCTTCCTCTGGAATATCCCGGGCCTTCTAAGGCGATATAAGGTCTCGCCCGCGGCGTATCCTTGTCGGTGGTGTATATTAAAGTAAATGACGTCACGGAGGAAAGCCAGCGAAAGTGCTTAGATCCCAATATCATTCTATCGAAACTTGAAACAAGATAAGGGGGAGAGACACTGGAGAAACAGGCGCAATCTCGGCGGGTCTTCCATTTTCCAGACTATCGCTTGTCCGGATGAAAAATTTACATGGATACCACAACAAAGGGGATGGGAAGGAAACGAGTTTTTTTAGTTGCCAGTTGGCCGGGGGTGAAGCAATTTTTTTCGCTGAACGCGTTCAAGCATTCCCGGGTCGATTTGTTTTATTTCATAACGAATACGGTTTTTAAGTTCTTCCAAATCACCTGGTCTGTTTGTGAACACACGCGATTTCAAATAGCCCCACAAAAAAAGTCTAGAGGTGTTTAAGTTCTTCCAAATCACCTGGTCTGTTTGTGTACACACGCGATTTCAAATAGCCCCACAAAAAAAGTCTAGAGGTGTTAAATCAGGCGAACGCGGAGGCCACTCGATTGTTCCGCGTCGCCCGATCCACCGGCCAGTAAACGTAAATCAAATCGACCCGGGAATGCTTGAACGAAGTGTAGACGGCGTTTACACACGCTTAGGACAATGCCAAATGGTACAGGGTGGGCAATTCGAACAATTTCGCTAGACTTACACAAACATTAGTGTAATTTTACTCGTTTGAAATGTAAATGTGTCAACAAAAATTGATTTATGTACACACCTAAAAATTTTATTGTATCAGTTTGTCGTATAGAGGTACCATTCACTTTTAATAATCGACTCTCAGTTCGTTCCAATGATTTTGTCTTAAATATAATAAATTCTGTTTTAGAGACATTCACAAATAACTTATTACTATTAAACCAATTCGTAAAGTTATTCAAGATACTTTGACTTTGCATAACAACATCATTTTCAGTATAGTCCGCACAGATAAAGGAGGTATCATAGGCAAATAGTGTCAAATTTTCTGGATTGACAACATTAGATATATCATTTCTGAAAATAATAAACAACAAAGGTCCAAGGACTGAACCTTGAGGTACCCCGTATTCTAAATTTAATTTATCAGACTTACACTTATTTATTTCTACAATTTGACTTCTATCTGAAAGATACGAAGATAGCCACTCATAAACCTTGCCCCCTCAAGCCATATAAAAAGAGTTGGTCGAGCAATAAGTCATAATTTACAAGAGCAAATGCTTTACTCAAGTCTAGAAAAAGACCAACACATTTATTTTTCGCATTCAAATTTTTATGCAAACATGTCAAAAAGTTAATTATTGCAGATTTAGGCGATTTACCTTTTTGGACACCAAACTGACTTGATGATATTATATCATGTTTTGAAAGAAACCTAACAATTTTATCAAAGATCGCTCTCTCTAAAATTTTAGATAATGTCGATAACAAAGAGATCGGTCGATAGTTATCAATTTTACTCACCTCTCCCTTTTTATAACGAGCGTTCAAATAAAAACGTGGTCAAGTTGGTTCTGAAAATTTGGACGTAGGGCGTAGCGTATAGCAAATGAACTTAAACGTCATCTGTCAAAGCGCTATATCGCCGCTATCAATTTGAATATTTTCGTTTTAAAAAGCGTTTAAAATGGTGTTTTCTCAAGAACAAAAAGTGTTTATCATAGAGTCCTACTTTAGAAATGGACGCAAGATTGATGGAATATGGAAGTATTCTATTGAGGAATGTTTCATAGAATTTCAAAATCAATTTCCCGGCGTTGTTGAGTACAAAATTTTTCAAAGTGCAGTTCAGCGTTGTGTTAATGTTTTTCGTGAAACGGGCAGTGTAACAAGAAAAGAAGGAAGCGGCCGACCTAAAAAGCGGACTGAAGAATTAAAAGAAAATGTCCAACAAATAATGGAAAATGCGCCAAGAACTTCTGTACGTCTTTTATCACAAATGGTGGGAGTATCAGTCGGTATCTGCCACACAGTGTTAAAAAAAGATTTGCGTTTGTTCTCCTATCGTTTAACTTGTCAGCAAGAACTTCATGAAGTTGATTTTCCGCGACGGGCTGTATTTTGTGAATGGTTTTTAAACAACTACGGTGAACTTCATAATATCACCTTCTTTTCTGATGAAGCCTGGTTTCATTTAAGTGGTTACGTAAACTCACAGAATATGAGAATGTGGTCTTCTGAAAAACCAGATAACGTTTTTGTCGAGGGCCCTCTACACGCTCAAAAAATTGGAGTTTAGTGTGCTCTCAATCGAAGGAGGATTTATGGACCTATTTTTTTAATGGTACTCTTACTGCGCAAAGGTATAGAGAAGAAATTATCGCTCCTTTTGTTAACCAGCTGGAAGAAAACGAAATTACAAACTTTTACTTTCAACAAGATGGCGCGAGGGCACATACGGCAGGCGAGACGATGAATATGTTGAGGGAAGTTTTCCAAAATCGACTAATAAGTCTCAATGCTGAACATGAATTTCCACCGAGGTCATGTGATATTACGCCGTGTGATTTCTTTTTGTGGCCTTACCTTAAAAACACTATTTTTTAACTGCCTATTCCTGATTTAAACCATCTGCAGGCTCGACTTATAGACAAGATTCGTGAAATTAACAATACCCCGAGCATCTTCGAAAATGTCTTTAATTCTTTGAGGAACAGGTGTGAAAAGTGCTTGGAACAAAGAGGGGGACATTTTCAGCAGCTGCTTTAATTTATTGTTATAACAAGGAGGGGGACACTTTCCGCAGCTCCTTTAATTGTTTGTTATTGTTATCACGATTATTCTTTAAAATAAAGTTATATAGTCATTAACGTTATTGGAACTGACAGCTGCTATACAGCTCGTTGAGAAATGAGATTAAATTGGTCGCTATAAGCTACTCCCTACGTCCAATGTGTCAGAGCCAACTTCGACCACGTTTTTATTTGAACGCTCGTTATAAAAGAATTACTTTGGCAATTTTTTTCTACTTTTAGGATCTGAAAGTCAACAATTTTTAACGAGAACGAAGAAATTCAGCGGATTTTTTTTTAATTTGTGCTTGCACACCAAATCCAGGAATGAAAATTATTTTTCAGCGGCAACTTTAAGTTTATGAAAGATTAGAATTTTCTGTTACCTATTATAAGAAGCTTCATTTGGAAGTGACACCCAAATCAGTTTTTCTAGTTCCATATTACCAATCTCCCTCTCCTAAGAGATGAGCAGTCTGGCCTCGCTTTGCTTTGAACCCGACAGACATGAATATATTGAATATGCTCCCTGGGTGCCATGCCAGTAATAGGCAAACAGCAAAATGCAATCTTGAATGCCATCGATTTTCCAGTCAATAACAACGTTTTACAGCCCGATGCTGTGTATATCAAGCCGGTCCCATTTCTCGCTCTAAACAGTGGTAAAAACGTTGTTAGGCGGTTAGCAAAACCACGAAATTAATATTCCTGGACAAGATGAAATGATAAAGTTTATGACGGGACGAAAAAAAAAGAGGACGGGCAACTTTTCTCGTCGCCGGAACAGTTGTAACTTTAACATCGTGTACGGCTCGGCAGACGGCGGACGCTGTACAAGTTAGGACAACTGGTGCTGGCGTCGGGCGTGCAATTAAAGCGGCGAGAAGAGCGTCGCGACGCTAATGAGAGAGGCGCGGCCGGGCCAATAATGGTGGCCAAATTACCCTACGGACCAGGAAAAAATGTCAGTTCTTAGGCAAATTTTTCTCCCTGCAAATGGAAGTAAAATATAGCAAGTGTTCTCTGTACACATTAATCAGTCCGTTTTTCTTTGTTTTTTTTTTATGGAAGTAGATAAGTGATTCAGTTTTCATATTGACGAGATTGTGTTTTTGCGAAGAATATGTTTAAAAAACTCAGAACATTATAAAAACAAAGATAAACAAGGGTAAGATATTTGACGTACGGCCCTGGTTGAAATCCTAATCCCCGACAGAAAAAAGGCAGCTGCACTGGTTTCATGATTGCTGCATTAACCGCAGCAGCCGTGATTAGATCTGGGGTGCGGTGATGATGCCCCGAGGTAGAGCATTTCCTGATAGCACCCAGATTTGTCTCGGGCATTAATTAGGATTTATCTGGAATTTGGTCCAACTTAGTTACATAATAATTTATGCAGGTATTTATTTTATTATTTATTTATAAAATCTGGATAATTATTCCCTTCGCATTTATTAATTGTCACATTTTTCTCAAAATGACTTCACCGCTCCATTTCAGTCACCGGAGGCTCAATATCATCTGACTGATCCATTAAAACAGCATGATCCGACGTACTACTAGAACCTGGTATTGAAGTGTCATTGTAAATAATCATGTTGCTATTTCATTGTTGTTACTTAAACTGTCAGTAACATACTTTCTGCAATTGTGGTTGATTTCCACCCACCGTGTCTCTTGATTGCTAATCAACTATTGTATTAGCCAGTAATGTTGCCGATGTTCTTCGGAATGAATGGCCCGTATATGTTTCAGGATGTTCTAGTTTCAAAAACTGTGTACTCTTATTAGGAATCGTACAAAGGGTATTCTTACCGACTGGTAGGTTGTAACATGTTCCTGCTTGATAGCGCATAAAAAAGCGTGAAATTTCAGTTTTAATTTCTAATCTAATCTTGATATATTTCTTGAGAATTTTTAGGTGAGAAATAATAATTCAAAACCAGCAAAATTGAACTTTTATGTAGCTTTGTTAATAAACACCTTAGAAGCGACAAAATTCAATCAACCAAGGGACTTCGCAAATGTTAGACATAACTTTTCCAAAAAATAATGTATTGCGTTAAAATTTGGTACATTTTTCTAATTTTTTCTTCGTTTTTATAACATCTCTAATTTGGTTGGACTAAGAATGTGATATGGAGCCTCTGCCAGAAAATGATCACAGCCAAGTAATACCTGCCTAAGGTAGTTATTTGTTTAACGAAGCAGTAAAGTACAAGATTTAATGCCGCAGCTGGTATTTAATAGACGAGGCGCAGCCGAGACTATTAAAGCAGCCAAAAACGATTCTAATGCCTAATGTGACATTTTAGCGCCCGACAGCTGTCACTAAAACTACGCCTTTAAAGTCGATCGGCGAAAAAAATAATTTTAAATTAAATGCAATTTAGGGGTGTGTATGAAAAATATTTAGCGTGCTTTTCGATTAGATTTTAAAACTGCGTTGAGCACGTACAGTAAAATTAAAGGGAATATTTTATTTTAATGTCGCTGAAAGATCCACGGCGCGTTATTAAAAAGAGTGTCCCCCGCCTTATTTATTTGGGTTTTATTTGATTTATTTTGGTTTATAGCTAAGGCCGTTTTATTAAAAAAACGGCGAAATTTAATACGTCAAGGAATGCGGAGAGCAAACTCGCCCCCACTCTATTGAGAAAGTGTCAAGAATATTAAGTTGAGAAACTGAATTTACGGCAGACATTTCATTTTGTAGTCGTGAAAAAGAACGTCACAATCGTCTCCGGATTTGCTCCCTGCAATTTCTATCAATATGTAAGGATCTGTGAGATCTGATATTGAAATAACAAGGTCGGGAGTTGGCTGACATAAAAACCCAATCTAACTTCCTCCGCGCCACATGCTACAATTTCAACTTTCCCCAACTGTCGAAATAATATGAATTTGCGAGCAAATGCCTTTTTTATAACTTCTCATACATATCGTACAATGCCGCTGCATGTCGCAGCCCTGCCAGCCCTAAATTGCTCCGCATATGACGAACCTTCTCGTCCTTATCATCCAGATATCTTGGAATTCTTTGTATTCGTACCGTCTTTTGTCTGCTATTCGTATTAAAACGAGACTAAAACGTGAAATAGTATATTAAACAACAAGGTTTGAAAACGACTCTTTGCACACGACCGAGACATATTGGTAGACCGAGCCGAAGACGACGTCCACAAGTCGAGCGAGTGTACAAAGAGTCGTTTTCAAACGAGTTTTTTACGATACTTTTTATATGACTGCAAACAGAGACCACAAAAATCAAATTTTAATTTAAATCGTTTTTATTACATACTAAAATTGCCAACGCATTAACAAAATAAATTAAATACAACTTTTAATTTAACTCGTTTTTATTAAGAAAATTGCTAACGCATTAACAAAAGAAACAAATATTTAATATTTATGGTAACATTTGAACATTCCTTCAAGGTTACGCTGGGAAAAGCAGTATTATTGTGCACCTTGTTTTCGGTAATAGAGAATATTTTTGGTGTCGTGTTTTTAGTGCAGTTCTTCAGCGTGCGGTCGTTGTTTTCTTGTTGTATTCCAGTAGACGATCGTTGTTCTGGTTCTGTGGCAGCAGAAGACACTGAAGACTCTATCTTTTTCGAAACTTCCATTTTGTTTCTCAAACAGTCATCAACGTAGCCTTCGGCAACTGTACTGGATTTCCACCCTCCATGGCGTTTGAGGGCAAGCAGATTTGAGCCGGAATTGACTAAAATTGTGGCCGATGAACGCCGAAAACAATGTCCCGTGTAACTTTCTGGATTCTCTAGCATCAAAAACTTGGCGATTTCCCTAGCCATGTTTCCAATTTTGTTGATGCCAACGTTTTGGCTTGAACATTTTCCGTTTTGATAGTTTAAAAAAAACCTGCCTCTCTTCAGATTAGGAGGACGAAAAGCACAGTATTTTTTAAGATAGTGTAAAGGTTTCCTGTAATTGTAAAACACCTTGGTACCTTTGTTTTTGTATTCTTCAGTTTAATCAGCATAGCACTGCCGAAATCTTTGGTGTCTTCTATTTTGAGATAACATAATTCCTCCCTTCGAGATGCCCCAGATAGTCCTATTACCACCACCGCCTTGATAAGTAAATATTTGTCGTCTGATGCTTTCGTCAAAAACCGGCAAAAATCATCTTCTGTGAGGATTTGGGACTTCTTTAGGACGTAGTTTTCGGATTTTCGTTTGATTAGCGCTTGCAACATTTTATAGCTTCCAAGATCAATGTTGTGATTGGCACTTAACGTTGACTTGAGCATCGAAAAAATCGTCCACAACGTCGAAGATTTATATTTCTTAGATAGTTCTTCAAAATACACCATTACTGCGTTTTCTGAGAAAGTTTGGACATTTTTGGCTAGTCGCCAGTCCATAAATCGGCTTAACTCAGCATCATACCTGCTTCTGGATTTTGTGGGCAGCAGTTCCGAACATATTTCGCTTGCTTTGTGTAAAATCTCTTCAGAATCACACATTTTCACACCCAAACTTCGGGAATTCAACAATTTTTGAAGTATCTAATCAACAAAATAAAGGAGCCGTGACGGTTGCTATGAAACTCAGCCAACTTGAAACATTGCATAATTTGGGTGACAACATCAAACAAAAATCACAATCTGGAGACGCGTGTGCAAAGATGACATAACCGTGTGCAAAATGTTTAGCACACGGCGTGTGCAAAATACCGTTTTAAAACTCCCTTTTGCAAGGCAGTCGTATAAAAAAGTATTTTTGCTTATAGGCAAATAATTAAAGTATATATTTTTTTCATTATATTCGGAAAAACAACTATTGACTGTTATTTAACTAAGTACAATTAATTTATAGCAGAAAATAATATTACAATATTTCTTCCCCCGGTGAAAATTATTGAAGTTGTAGTATATTTAACCTTTACATCGATGGGCTATTGTAATCTCTAGCGTCATCCACCCACGTGACCCAGGTGTATATATTTTAATTTTTTAATGCCATTTCTAGGCAAATTTTACTAAGGTAATTTTTTTTTAACTTCCTTATTTTATCAAGACCTGTCTTCCGTTAAAAATAAATTTCCAACTTCGCAAACACCTCCTGCAACGAAATTATGTACTTTTTTTTGTTGTAGTAAAGAAGCGAAAAAAAATATAGGTACCTAAATTGAACGGCGGAAAAATAAATTGGTAAACAATTATTCCCGGGGCAATTTTTTTCGTCTGAGCGAAATTTAAAAATTCGCAGGCGTTATGCTTTAATTTCTCGCCGCAGTCAGGCCGGGCGAGGACGTAATTCTTTCCCGGTAACGAACTTGGCAAACTCGCCCGGATCATAATGGTCCCGACCGCGGTTACTCTCGACGTTATCAATATGGCATTTACTGCTCTCGATCAGTTCCGATAGCAATTTTTGTAGTACTCCTTAATTGAAATTTGCCGGGCCATCGAGCCGCCTGTTCATTTCCCAAACTGTTGTTGTACCGCACACGAGATTAATTAACGTTTTTATGGACGACACAAAAATAACTTGTTTCTCTACGCCGCGTCGAAGTGGTTTGATTTATTAATTTGTTTTGCATCGCAGAAAGCATCGCTCTTTTGTCGCGTTTCGACAGCAACTGTATCAAGATTAGAACATAAATATACGTCAGTAATATCTTTGTCGTGGTGTTCGTTCAAGGCGTGGAATAACACTACCAGTATCTAAAGGGACAAGCGACCAACACAAATCGCCGCGCTTATCTCTTATTCCTTCTAGCCGAAAGCGTTCTTTCTCAATCTCGCGCCGTTCTGTTCTTAGTCACACAATGAAAACCACGTGGGCGGATCTGTTTTGAGGTGGATGTGAGAGGGGGCAAGCTAATTTTTGCTGGGATACCTTCAGTACAACTCGCATACTAAAAGTGTAGGTCCCTAGAACTGGGCGTGTCCGGAACATTTTCAAAAATTGCAAAAATGTTTAAAACATTTAAAGAAATACCTATTTTATCCGAGTTTTTTACTTATATCTTGGAACCCATGCATTTTGGAAGAATATTGAAGAGGAAAAAAGTTTTAGAATTGAATTTTGCACAATATACTGTAAGTTAAAAATGTTTAAATTTATTACCGATGTTGCAAAATAGCAATAATTGATGAAAACAAATCAAAATAATCAGGTTTTTTGGATAATTTTTTAAAATATTTTAATTGCTCCAAGGGCATTCTAATTTTGGTAAAAAAAACTTTAGAGTATAATAAAAACAACACACCAAATTTCATTAAAGTCGGTTCGATAGTTTTCGCAAAATAATTTTTTTAAAAATCTTGAAAAAAATGTTCGGATATTCAAACTGTTGCACAGCCTCAAATAAAGTATCTAGATTAGGGTGGCCTAAAAAAAACAATTATTTTTTTTTCGTGTCTTGTTAAAATATGTCGCTCAAGATTTTCAAAAATTTCCAAAATCATCAAAAATTTAATTCTTTTTATTATTATTTTTTTTCGTTATTTTATGATTTTCTACGTTGAAATAAATCTCGATTCTGAAAATTTCAAATCGATATTTTAATTTCTAAAGGTCACTCATAACTATTTTATTTTTCAAAGTAGTGTACCTATGTTTTCCAGCGACCTCTAAAAAATAAATATCAACGAACTAATATTTTTTTTTATTGAATTTGACGGACAAAATAATAGTAATAAATCACGAGACATTTAAATTTAAAAAAATATATGACTATTCCTATATATATATGTATATCTCTGGAAAATAAATGAATTTGAATTTGAATAAAAAAAATTATTAGTTCATTATTTTTAGAGGTCGCTCAAAAACATTTTAGGTACACTACTTTTCAAATTAAAATAATTATTAGATATTACCTTTAGAAATTAAAATATCGATTTGAAATTTTCAGAATCGAGATTTTTTTCAACCTATATAGAAAATGATAAAATAACGAGAAAAAAAAATAAATTTAATTTTTGACGATTTTGGAAATTTTTAAAAATTTTGAGCGACCTGTAAAAAAATTTTTTTTGAGCTGATTTTTTGAGGGGGCTCTTAAAACATGATAAACTAACATATTTTCACAAGAGACATGAAAAAAAATCGTTTTTTTAGGGCCACCCTAATCTAGATGCTCGAAAATTTTTTCAAAATAATCAATTTTTTGGATAATTTTTTTAAAATATTTTAATTGCTCCGAGGGCATTCTTATTTTGATAAAAAACTTTGTATAATAAAACAACACAATAAATTTCATTAAAATCGGTTCTATAGTTTTCGCAAAATAACTTTGTGAAAAAAATTTTCGAATTTTTAGCCTCAAATAAAGCATTTGAAAAGGTTGAGCGGTCTTTTCTATGTGAAAAATTTTTCAAGTATCTTGATGCTTTATTTGAGGCTGAGCAACATTTTGGAAATTCGAAAATTTTTTTCAAAAAATTATTTTGCGAAAACTATCGAACCGATTTTAATGAAATTTGTTGTTACTCCAAAGTTTTTTTTACCAAAATTAGAATGGCCTCAGAGCAATTAAAACATTTTTAAAAAATTGTCCAAAAAATTGATTATTTTGCCTTTTTTTCATCAATTACTGCTATTTTACAACACCGGTAATACTTTTAAACATTTTTAACTTGCATTATACTGTGCAAAATTCAATTCTAAAACTTTTTTTCCTCTTCAATATTCTTCCAAAATGCATAGGTTCCAAGATATAAAATAGGTATTTTTTAAAATTTTTTAAACATTTTTGCAATTTTGAAAATGTTCCGGACCTCCAAGAAGTGGAATATTTCGACGGATCCGCCCTGGTCTATTCTATGGATCGATGTTATAAATTCAGATTGGATTGCGGCATTTATTAATTTCAGCGTGATATATAATGTAATTTAAAAGTATTTGCATATTCGGATTTGTATATAATCTACTTGTTGATCAGTGCTGTTGAACAATAACGCAATTACACTCGATGCAATAACGATAGGTGCACCGCGGACCATGGAACAAAACGGGGCACTGCCCTTTGTGCCCATGGTCCTATTAGGACCGCGATTGATTTTCAGTAACCTGATGCATATGATAATGCAACGCGATGAAGTGGCGAGGCCGTTATTTGTTTTGATTAAACTTTTACACACTGAGAAGTGGTTAGCTGGTTGCAATATGCTTAATCGACAGTTGGAAAGACAAGTTGAAAGCTGAGGAATTTAAACTTTCTTCGAAGCTTATCAATTCAATCTGAGCAAGTTCGGGCACGAGGAGGAGGACACTGTCACCTTCTCTACATATGGCCCACAAGAGTATTAAACTTATCTTCCACGTGTTTCCGCAACTTCCTTTACAACATGTCTCGGGGGTCTCCCCTTGTGGTCAATGTCCGCTAAGACAGACAACATCTGCCTCTGTGGTGCGCAAAGTGCAAATCGTGATCGATAGTGGAGCTAGGAAGTGTTCGTCAAAACTTAAAAAGGGTCAACAAGCTGGAAAGGATTCGAGTACAAGAGAGGTAGCACTTTGAATCAAAATTAATCACATAGTTAAAATAATTAACATGCACGCAAGAACTGGATGCTTTCAGGGTGTACTGAACAGCATTCTCTTTCAGCTGGAGATCTCATAAACCAGCAACTCGGATACAAACTTTGTGTATTCATATAATATAAACTTTCCTCATATCAGCTGAGGCGAAATAAGAGATTTCTAAACTGGATGTAACGCAATATGCAGCGGGGATTTATTACAATAAATGCATTCACACTTTAGTATTGTCTGCGTCAATAAAATATTTACGAGGAATTTATTTGTAAGGCAACGTAATTTATAAAGTTGGGAACTGACTGTTTATTTGAAGCCTCCAAATCCACGAAACGGTTATATTAACCGACAGAAAGCGTGGGGGTGGATACCCAAGAGAATCAATCAGATGGTGCAGGGACAATAAGCAAATGAGGGCTCAGGTGTATAAATCGCGAGAAGTGTATTGGAAACTGAACTATAAATGATAATGTAAATAATTTATTGACTCTGGCATCCATTTGTGGATGTGTATTTACGCAACAGTCATTTGCATTCGGCGTGATCGGTTAAATGATAATAATGTTTGGTAACTGATCGCTTTTCACTGCTATTTTATCGTCGACGAGAAAAAATTTAATTTTCTATTAGTCTAGCAGTTATTTTCTAAGTTCGTCACTATATTTGTTATAAATTAAATCGCGTTATTCTGTTTCACAAAAATCATCATTCTGGGACACAACTAAACACGGCGAACAAGTAGTGGTGTCTTGTTGCGAGGAGGGAGCCTTACAGAGTTCCCAGCTCCAAAGCCAGAGGGGCTCACTTAATCCAATTAATAACTGAGTTGTGTTAAATATTAATTGTTCTATCATTAAGAAGGGAAGTGCGAAATTCCACACAAAAGACGCCGAGGGCTGAAAGACTTAATAAAGAACATTCCAATTTAGAGGGGGATCCCATAGATGGAATCTAAATTGCGTTACGAATAGTGTAGCACCAAAATCGTTGCCAATTTTATACTTGCCGAGAACATTTGTTAAGTCTAGGAAAAATTGTTAAACATTCTTTCAGACAATACGAACCTCGACTAAGAACTAAAGGGACAGGTACTAAAATTTAAATGTACAGAAGAAGATCTAGACTTTTTTTCCGATGGCTTATGGGTTTTTGATATAATAAATGAGGTGATACGAGGTTTGATCAAAAAGTAACGGGAATTTTCAAATTGCGCGTGTTGTATCTTGCCTATCGAGTTGATTCTATTTTTGTGTATTGGTAGTACTGTCATTGACGTATCTGTCTATTTTAAAGCAGCTGCACGTATTTTGTTGTATTCTAAAACTGTTTTGATAAATTTTAAATGTCAGTTTCTATGTGCTTTGATTTATTTTAAACTCTAAACTCTTAAACTCTAAAGAAAACTCTTAAAGAAAACATTTTTTTTTAAATGGAACACCCTATATATTAGTGCATGCTTAGCTTCGTTAAATTATTCTCTTTTCAAAAATATACAATATGTTACTGTTTCATTTATGACTTTTTGACATATTTCAGTTTAAAACTATTTTTGACAAAAAAGGGGGGAAATTTATGTTAGACGGATCGCAGTGGCTATGAACGAGGCGCGCGAAACAAAGAAGTTTATTTATCATCATTAACTTATTCCTATAACAAACTACATATTTTAACAAACAAATAATGTTTAGTGAGAACGAAAAATTTGAAAAAACGTTTTTCTAATAATGTATTATAAATATTCATAAAAAAGCTAACATTATGTATAGTCTGTTTAGAAATGAAAAAGAGTAATAAAAGCTTATTATGTATGCAAATCGTAAATAAATGTAGTACTGGTGCTTATATTCAATATTTTTATATTATGTATTATCGGTATAGGATGAGGTGTACTTTTAAAAAAACTTTGTGCGATCGGACTGTACTAAATTGTAGCAGGTAGCTAAAATTTAATCCCCGACAATCCGTCTTTGTCTATGCCGCTTCAATTTCTCGGTCCATTTCTTTTATAAGTAAACAATATAACAACAGCATTTCAAAACATGAGGCTACTTTAAGCATCATAACCGGGTTAAGAGGGTTTTTAGTAATTCAAATAAAATTATTCAATATTATTATCAAAATATTTATTTAAATTTAATGAATAGACTTTTATTCCACACAAAACTATAAGTATTTTGAGAATTCAAATAATGGTGAGTAAATGTAGTGTTGTATAAATGTACAATAAAGAAAATAAAAAAGTAGGTATATTCAAATTCATCCTCTGAATATTCTGATGAATTATCTTCGTCTCCTCGATTGATAACGATAGGTTCCACAGTAACGTCAATTAAATTATCGAGTTCCCACATTTTCTCCTCTTCTTTTTGTACATGATGTATACATCTTTGCCAGTTATCTGCAGTTACTCGTTCCAAGGAATTTTTTAACAAAATTTTCACGTCACTTAATTTAAACGTCGTATTATTTCGCGCTACATCTCCTTTTACCTGCGCCCAGACTAATTCAATGGGGTTAAGTTCACAGTGATAAGGTGGTAACCGTAGTACCGTTATTTGGCGATTTCTTGCCATTTCATCGATAACATATTTTTTCTGATCTTTATTAAGATTGACAAGTGTCAAAAGTTCCTTTTTCACCATATTTGTTTCAAAAGAAATGTTTTTTCCGGATAACCATTGAATTATATCGGCTTTCCTCCAAGCAGTCGTAGGCGTCCGCTCGGTCTGCCGTGAATGGTAACTGGCATTATCCATGACAATTACAGACCCCGGGGGAATAAGATCCAACATCTGTGTAAAATACTCTTCGAAAACATCCGCGTTCTTGTCTTCGTGATAGTCACCTGTATTTTTAGATTCAAATAAAAGTAAACCGCCATCTACAAAACCACTGGCACTATCTATATGTGTCACTATTAATCTTCGCCCTTTACCTGAAGGTGACTTGAACCCTGTTGAAAGTCCATCCAAAAATGCTTGTCGAAAACTTTTTACATTTTTATCTTGCCATACTTTTGTTACAGTATATCCCTCGTCGTAAACACAAGTCGAATTTTACTCTACTGCACTAGCACGTCTTTGTATATTCAGCTCTAAGACTGGATTGATCTGTCACAATACACTGGCTCCTGCCCTATGATGTATCCAGTAAAATATACTAATGTACACCCATTACCTGTTAGCATTAGTGTTACCCGATAATTGCCTGAAACGAAATATTACCACGCCCATGGCTGGTTCTTATCTCGGGGTTTTATTACTCTCTTTCATTTCCAAACAGACTATGGACACAAGCAGATATATTCGTACATATTTTGTACCTCCCCCCCCTCCCCTATTTATGCAAACAAATCCGCGCCGCTAGATCGAAATTGTTTTCTCGGTGCGGTGTCTACTAGTTTCCGAAACAAAACGCCGTCGCAAAAATATGACACAAAATCCATCTTATTTACGGCCTGGATAATGCAAATGAGACTGAACAACTTTGCCAGCTATCCGCGCCCGCCGGGCCCCGGTTGCGGCATTAATAGTTCGGGACAAAATCGAGACGTGAATACTGAAATCGGACCGAAACGAATTCGCCGGGGCCGCCGATATTCACGTCCGCCGTAATTAGTCGCATCATCCGGTTATGCCAAATTAAATAAACCCCTACGTACGTACAACAATGGGTACGGGGGCCGTCACGGGCTCCCAAGTTTCCTGCAAGCTGCGCGACGTCGAAATGCATCGTTTCGTTTCCCGTCACGTGAAACGAAGTCCCGATTTGACGGGAGAGGGCGGGCGTATATTATTTATATTGGCTTCGCGGTAGGGGAGACAGGCGTTGCAAGAAAACTTACGATAATAATTTTGGTACCTAAAGTGTTAGTCAAAAGTATGGAAACTCACAAAAATCCCAGCGGGAAAGCATTTTTCGGATAAATAGTAACCTTGACCTTGAGGTCAAGGTTCAAGGTCATATTAAGATCAAGTCGGTTTATTTAAATGGCGACCCTTCTTCTCGACCCCAGAAATGGAGAGTGCAGAGAATTCTGCATCCGAATATGACAAGGACCGTGACTTCAAGGTCAATAGTCAAGGTCAGCTCAAGTTAAATGTTGATTTTTATTGTAATTTATTATTTGTAACTACGGAATCAAAAGGAGTGACAGTCTTTGAGTAGATACCTGATGGTACTCCTTAGTGATCTTGGTCAAGGTCGAAGGAAAATGTCAAGGTCATACCGAATTTTGGAGTAGCGACCCCTTATTTCTACGCTACAAATAAGAGAGCGTAGAATTCTACATGTTATGATCTGAAACGTGACCTTAAGGTCAATGGTCAAGGTCGGGTAGAGGTCAAGTGATTATTCCGGCTGTCATTTTTTATTTTCGACGATGAAGTAGAAGGGTCTCACAATTTTTTAGTGACCTCAAGACAATATTCGGTAAGAAAATTACACACAAAAATTGTAATTAAAATTAAAAAAAATGACATTTTCAAGTCGAATTATTGTATTCAAATCGTGAAGAATGCCATGGCCAACCTTGGTGATTTGTTATTGCTGTCACGTTGACGTTAATTGTTCAATCGACGTGAATTTTGTGGAATGTATGTAATTCAAAAAAAGTTAAAAAAAAAAAATACCTTAAAGTATAAAATAAGCGTATGGAAAATTTTATCGAGTTCTGCAGTGAAAATACCGAGAATAGACGAGTCTTCTACTCGCACTCAATTTTACAACGAAGGAACTGATAATGAAACCTAACAGATCGCTTTGAACATAACCTAATATTCTCGAATTCACCGTGATTTGACCATGGAAAAAATAGAAACCGGTATACAACTGGTGGCCCTACTTACGAATGATCCTTAAGTAAGTAGGGTGGGAGCACTGGCCCGCATAGAAGTTGCTTCCTGCAGCACTACCAGTTAAAAAATGTTTAAAATGTAATAATAGAAAGCAGTAAAAGAAACGTTAAAGAAAGCTATTCAGTTTGCGAACGACATTTCAATTAAANTTTCCCGTCACGTGAAACGAAGTCCCGATTTGACGGGAGTGGGCGGGCGTATATTATTTATACTGGCTTCGCGGTAGGGGAGACAGGCGTTGCAAGAAAACTTACGATAATAATTTTGGTACCTAAAGTGGTGTTAGTCAAAAGTATGGAAACTCTCAAAAATCCCAGCGGGAAAGCATTTTTCGGATAAATAGTAACCTTGACCTTGAGGTCAAGGTTCAAGGTCATATCAAGATCAAGTCGGTTTCTTTAAATGGCGACCCTTCTTCTTGACCCCAGAAATGGAAAGAGCAGAGAATTCTGCATCCGAATATGATAAAGGACCGTGACTTCAAGGTCAATAGTCAAGGTCAAATGTTGATTTTTATTGTAATTTATTATTTCTAACTACGGAATCAAAAGGAGTGACAATCTTTGAGTAGATACCTGATGATACTCCTTCGTAATCTTGGTCAAGGTCGAAGGAAAATGTCAAGGTCATACCGATTTTTGGAGTAGCGACCCCTTATTTCTACGCTAGGAATATGAGTGTAGAATTCTACATGATCTGAAACGTGACCTTAAGTTAATGGTCAACATTGGATTGGCTAATAATACAAAATACAAAAGTCAGTTAGTAGTTAGTCAAAAGTATGGAAACCCCCAAAAATCTTTGCGGGAAAGCATTTTTGGGATAAATGATGAGTCAAGGTCATATCAAGATCAAGTCGTTTTTTTTTAAATGGTGACCCTCCTTCTCGACCCCAGAAATGGAAAGAACTGAGAATTCTGCATACGAATATTACATTAACCGTCACCTCAAGGTCAATAGTCAAGGTTAGTTCAAGGTTAAATGTTGATTTCTACTGTAATTTTTTATTTTTAACTACGGAATCAGAGGGAGTAGATACCTGATGGTACTCCTTAGTGACTTTGATTTTGTGGTCAACGTCGAAAGAACATCTCAAGGTCATATCGGATTTTGGAGTAGCGCCCCTTATTTCGACGCTAGAAATGAGAGAGGGTAGAATTCTACATGTTATGATCTGAAACGTGACCTGAAGGTCAATGGTCAACACTGGATTGGCTAATATTATACAAAAGTCACTTAGTGGTTAGTCAAAAGTATGGAAACCACCAAAAATTTCAGTGGGAAAGCATTTTTGGGATAAATAGTGAGTCAAGGTCATATCAAGATCAAGTAGGTTATTTTAAATGGCGACCCTTTCTCGACCCCAGAAATGGAAAGAGCAGAGAATTCTGCATCCGAATATGACATTGCCCGTGACCTTAAGGTAAATGGTCAAGGTCAGCTCAAAGGCAAATGTTGATTTCTACTATATTTTTTAATTTTTAACTACGGAATCAGAGGGAGTGACAGTCTTTGAGTAGATACCTGAAGGTACTCCTTAGTGACCTTGAGCTTGAGATCAAGGTCGAAGGAACATGTCAAGGTCATACTGATTTTTGCAGTAGCGACCCCTTATTTCGACGCTAGAAATAAGAGAGCGTAGAATTCTACATGTTATGATCTGAAACGTGACCTTAAAGCCAATGGTCAAGGTCGGGTAGAGGTCAAGTGATTATTCCGGCTGTCATTTTTTATTTTCGACGATGAAATAGAAGGGACTCACAATTTTTTAGTGACCTCAACATACTATTCGGTAAGAAAATTACACACAAATATTGTAATTAAAATTTAAGAAATGACATTTTCAAGTCGAATTATTGTATTCAAGTCGTAAAGAAAGCCATGGCCAACCTTAGTTATTGCTGTCACGTTGACGTTAATTGCTCAATCGACGTGAATTTTGTGGAATGTACTTTTTTAAAATATTTCGTTTCGGTACAGATCAATCAGTAATTCAAAAAAGTTAAAAAAAAAATACCTTAAAGTCTAAAATAAGCGTATGGAAAATTTTATCGAGTTCCGCAGTGAAAATACCGAGAATAGACGAGTCTTCTACTCGCACTCAATTTTACAACGAAGAAACATAATCTGGGAAACCTAACAGATCGCATTGAACATAACCTAATATTCTCGAATTCACCGTGATTTGACCATGAAAAAAATAGAAACCGGTATACAACTGGTGGCTCTACTGACGAATGATCCTTAAGTATTGTGGGTGGGAGCACTGGCCCGCAGAGAAGTTGCTTCCTGCAACACTACCAGTTAAAAAATGTTTAAAATGTAATAATAGAAAGCAGTAAAAGAAACGTTAAAGAAAGCTATTCAGCTTGCGAACGACATTTCAATTAAATTTTACAACTCGCGTACCTCGAAGAAAGAAACGGTTTTTCCCCCGACCAAAATGCGCCTCCGAAAAAAATTATCACTGGCGTTGTAGCGTTAAAGTTAAACGAAGCCTAATAAATTAATTTTTTCATCAGTGTAGGTATAACGATTTCAGTTAATTACGCAAATTTAATTAGGCGGTCCTGCGAAACCGACCCCTTCGGGCGGAAGGCAACAATAAAATATTTATTTGGAAATGCTCGACGCTTTTTTCCGACGCCAAGGTGGGCGCCGCGACGAAACGGCTTTCCAGCCAAATTAATTACAAATAAAAGAGGCGGAACAAAAAACAATGAATGAAATGGTAATTCTCGGGAAACTGCAGAAGACATTTTCATTTGTACGTCTGGCCTTAAACGTAATGTACTTTTTTAAGTTAAACAAACCGAGTCAAATACTAATTTTCTTCCCTTTTGTAGATGGAAAAACTTTAGGAAAATTAATTTTCGTTCTAGTTTTTTCTCAGCTGAACATAATTAAGCCTTTTCGCACTTTCCTTGGGCAATTTCGTTTGAATGGGAGCTACGGGCGAAGTTTAATTGTCAACCGTGAAATGCAGTTGCACGAATTTCAATTATTTTTTTCAAATGGACGCGTTTTGTAAGGTGACAAGAAAATACAAAAACACGCTTGTTTATTTCACACATTTGAAGTTGTACATTTCTTAACTATGAATATGTAAATTTATTTTTTTTTATTTTTCGTTGCAATTTAACGAAACTCTAGAATTTCTTTTTTCAAGAAATGAAAGCATAGAGCGTTGTTTTGAAGTTAAAATAAACTAAAAATATCAACAACGAAATTCGTGATGATAAAGTTGAAAAGAAATGAGAAACTACATTTTCTTTTTCCTTTTTGACTCGCTAGAATCCCTGGGGACATCGAAACGATAACAATGATCAGTTTTGATCCGACTCCGTTCAATTAAATTAATAATATTTTGTACAGATGTATAATCGCATTTCGAGCTTTGTAATTTATTTTTTGTCAACAATTTTAAATATTCAGATTAATTAAACCGCATAATCTGGCGCTGTATTTAAAACTTTATAAAACAAATATTGGATACATAAAGCCGGCGTATAAAATATATTTGTATGCAAATTAGTATTACTATAAACATTTCCACTGGATTTGTTACCGTAAATACCGAGGGTGTCGATTTAAATAGCAATTACATGAATTATTTATTTTATTCCATACAAAATCCAATGAAATGTGTTCTGTTATTGCATTGGATGTTATTAATTTTTCGGTTATAGAATAAAAAGTTATTGGTGAGTTCAATTTTCGTAGATGCTTCAATTATTCAATTCGTTTAATAAAGTAGGTACCAAATACTACTAACTAGTCGCCGTATGCAAGGGTAAAAGCATATGATGGCAAGTACAGAACCTTAAGAATGTGACAAAATATATGTAACTATATGAGAGAGAGGACAAGATACGAGAAAGTGGCACAGGGAAATAAGATTATAGCGATTTATAATTAATATTCAAATTTTTAATGAATTAATTCGATTGGTTTGCTGGAATCTTCGGACGAATTTCGAGAGGGACGCCAGAGTTAGTTTTCCGATATTTTCAACGGTTAAAAAGATATGGAGGGGCAGTTTTAAGTCACGTGATTTTGTAAATTGGCGAACAGCCCTTAACTTTTTTATTTCTCGACCTAGAAAGATGCGGTTTGGTTCGCTGGAATCTTCGGACGAAATTGTAGAGAGTTAAAAAGATATTGACCCAGAAACAACCTTCTACGATATTGGCTTAAAATGCCCTATACAGGGTGTCCCAAAAGTATGGAAACAGCACAATAACTTTCGAAAAATGCAATTTGAGGAAAAATTATTCAGACGAAGGATTTAGGATTTTTCCCTGGCTATTCAATGGTGACCCTAGATTTGACCTTGACGTTGACCTTCAAGGTAATTTCAAGGTCAAGTAAATTTTTTCAAATGGGATGCCCTACTTTTGACCCCGGAAATTTTACGTTCAGATATGTCCTTGACCATTTTACGAATTTGACCTCTGATGGTCATTAAAGGTCAAATCAAGGTCACGCATGGTTTGGCGCGCTGTCTTGAAAACAACGGGTTGCAAAAAAATGACCATAACTAACGTTGTAGGATTTTTCCCTGGCTATCTGACGGTGACCCTTGATTTGACCGTGACCTTCATTTTCAAAAACCGCACTATATCAATTTTGGCAAAAATCGGTTGATTTTTGAAATCGCGTCCTCTATCTTGGATCCGCCATCTTGGACTAAAATTCCTCAAAAAACAGATTTCAGATTCGTAGTCAGCGACCCCAAAAACCCCCCTATACCAAATTTGGCGTAAATCGGTTAATTTTTTGGAATCGCATCCGCCATCTTGGATCCGCCATCTTGGAAAATGGTCAAGGACATATCTGAACGTAAAATTTTCCGCTCTTTTCATTTCCGGGGTCAAAAGTAGGGCATCCCATTTGAAAAAATTAACTTGACCTTGAAATAACCTTGAAGGTCAAGCCCAAGGTCAAATCTAGGATCACCGTTGAATAGCCAGGGAAAAATCCTAAATCTTTTGTCTGAATCATTTTTCCTCATAATGCATTTTTCGAAAGTTATTGTGCTGTTTCCATACTTTTGGGACACGTATAGAATTTTACTTATAAAATTAGTTCCTTTGTGAGAGAACTCTGAGAAAGAAAAAATCAAACTCATTGATTATCTGTAACTTCCCCGCAAGATAACAAAAGTGCATTTAAAATAACGATAACATCGGGGAAATAATACATTCGATACGAGCAATTCGAAGTAACATCGTTTTTACCGAATGATTTATATCGGCCGTAACGAACGACTGTCAAAATCTCCAAATCAGCAACGGGGTAAATTTTCGAGGGCGTGATTGATTGCTGACCAGAGGCAAAGGCCCCGTCCTAAACTATCCGCTGCTCACGCCCCCACCCGGCTAAGACCGACTTCCTCGTAACGTACCAGAAACAATAAATGACAGAGTCCTTAAACGTAATATATCATAGCCGTCTTAGTTCTTTGCCGCCGCTAATAGTGTTCGGCCAATTTTTCTTGAGAGTTTCTCGCGGATGAAATATCTATCTGTATTCTAAGTTGTTTGGAATTTGTCTAGTTTTTCGGCACTTGTCTTTTAACAAAGAGCAATGTTTTAAAGAGAGAAATTATTTGTATCAAGATTTTCTTTCGGTTTGTAAAGATTTAGAGGTTAACAATAGTAGGAGCTTCCAATTTAGATGATCTTAAGTGATCCGGGTCACTTAAAGAAACGGTAACTATTAAAATTGTAACTTTGTTAAAATTAACGTCAATATAAAATGTGGTACTAAAGCACGGTAAATTCTAATAAAGCAGTCTCTTTCTCCTATTCAGAAATGTGTCAGGCTTTATTATTTGCAGCCTTCCAGAGCGCACGGAGGCCCACACATTCGCACGGCAAACGAGCTGCCTTTCTCTGAATAAATCTTAGTTTATTTACGTCTTCTTGAAAATAGGACTCCACAGCCAACTTCATTATGGGCTTTTTAGATGTGTCTTGTCCAGAGTCAGCTCTTAGTTGTCGATACTGCGGGGTAAAACTTATATAAGGCGCAATAGAATAAATGTCTACCCACGTTTTTTTTTTCGGTGGCGTTTTTTTATATTATAGTCCGGGGAACCAAGGGTTTCCCCTCCAAATCTTTTGGATAGAACCGATTGACGTGAAACTTAAATTGTAAGTAGAAAATAGTTCAAGAAACAAAAGTTATATAGTACCCATTAGCGCTTTTGCCCATGGGGTGGAAGGGGATGAAAAATAAAATATTGAAAATAACCCCAGGAATCGATAAAACAATCAGTTTTAAGCAAAAAGTATCTTACGAACATTTTTCGATAAGTCAATATTATCCGAGTTATTGATGATTGAAAATGTACATTTTTTATTAAAAAAATACGTTTTTCAGTAGTTTTTTTCGGAAAATAGATATTTTATGAAAAAAAAAAACATCGAAGAAAATGAAGCTTACAGCAAAAGAAAAATATTGATTTTTTTTTTCATTTGATACACAACTCTTGATGATATGAAAAATAGAATAAGAGAATCATGTAGAAGTATAACTCCAGAAATGTTATCAAGTGTAAGACGATCCTTGAAAGAAAGAATTAATTTATGTGTTCAGTAGGATGGTCATTTATTTGAAAATTAGATGATCCCTTGGAAGATTTTGTCTAATAATTATTATATTTGTTAGTTCGCTGTAATTGCTTAAAATTAAGTACTATACTCTTTTAGTGTTAATTGTTGTGTATTGTAATTATTGTAAGTTATTTTGATATAACAATTTATGAGTATTTGTTACTTATTTTCATTATTTTATTTAAAGGACGAAATTCTTCTTTTTATAATTAAATTATTAAATAATTTAATGTAAAGATAAATAAAGAAAACAGTATTTTGCTAGGCCTACGGACGAAATTCCGCTCCACTCCACTGTTAAGCGAATATCTCCAGAAGTATTGAGTATAGGTATAGGACATGGTTAACAAAAGTTGTTAGTTTTTAAAAGATCTAAATGAATATTGAAAAATATACAAGGTGTTCCATTTAAAGAAATTAAGATTTTTTTAGTTTAAACTTCTTCATGTCTGTCATTATTTTACGATCACCCTGTAGGCGCTAATCAAAATTTGAATCTATGACGTTCTCAAGCCACCTTTACAGTAACACGGTACCTAAAATCTTGTTTTAATTCTTAAAAATAACGAGGATAGCTACTGTTAAATACAGGTACAAAAATGCAATATTTTTTATTTAGTTCCAATTGTTTCAGAAACTATTAAATTTAGATATAGGAAACTTTATATCAAAATGTTTCAAATTAAACGTAGAATCTAAAAATGTTGTAAAATACAGGGTGTTCCATTAAAAAAAATGTAAGTTTGGTCTGTCACAAATTTTTGGAGCACCCTGTATATTTTAAAATATTTTTAAAATATGCCCTGTTAGCGTACTTATCACCCTGTAGAAATAGTTTTTTGATAAACTTTAGCAATTCGGAGTAAATCTACAATCATTGACTCAGAGTGATTTTTAAGAAACCCAATGATCTGATAAACACTATATTATAATTCATTTTAAATAATTTAAATGCCATTTTTTATATTTTGTCATTGGGGGTGGTTTTTAAGGGTTTAAAACAATGCCATACATTATAAATTGTATTATAAACAGGTAAAAGAATTTAATTTATCCAGTTTCTACTATCAAATCATTTCAAACTGTTGAAAATTATTTTTTAAATAGTTTGTTATCAGGGGTAGTTTTTTAGAGGTTGAAATATTGTAATAAATTATTTATAGTGCCATAAACTGTTGAAAAAATATCTATCTATAATATCAGCGTTATAAAAATATTTTAAGATCAAAGAAACTATTAATTTTGTATTTTTATCAGTAAGGGTAGTTTTTAAGGGTTGAAACTTTATAAAAATAACGTAAATTATAACCCACAATATAAAACAATATTTACTCTATATATTAAGATATGATTTTATCCTATAATAACACCTATTTTTATTTTTATTCAGTTTTTTTCCGAGCTAAAACGTGGTGCTATTGTAGCCTACAACAAGCGCTAACAGATGCCTGTTCCCGTTAAGGACCGAGATAGTTTGCTCATCTAACAGAGCATCGGCATCTGCAAACACTGTAGGCGATATTAAAGCATTTTAACGGTAAGTCTTGAACTTAATTACAAAGTCGTCTGTTATGCAAACTACTTTTGCGATCTTTATTGCCCCCCATGTACGAGCGGCATATTAAGCGAGAGGTGACGAAGAGGGAGAGCACGGCGACTGATCTTAAATTAAGATTCAATTCACACATCTCCCGAAGTGTACACGTTAGTAACAAAGGCCCCACGGATCAGATATTAAATAGCCTGGCTCTGGTCTCTGTTATTACAAGTCGAGGGTGGCTTGACGGCGGGATAGGATCGTCGTTTGAATATTCAAAAATGTATGTACTTAAGACTAGAAACTTACTTCTCGTCTGGGTTATGTTTTTCACCTAAAAATTCTCAAGAAATATATCAGATTAGATTGGAAATTAAAATTGATATTTCACGCTTTTTTATGCGCTATCGAGCAGGTAAATGTTACAACCAACCTGTCGTCAAGAATACCCTTTCTATGATTCCTAATAAGATTGCACAGTTTTTGAAACTAGAACATCCTGAAACATATACAGGCCATTCATTCCGAAGAACATCGGCAACGTTACAGGCTAATACAGGAGTTGATGTATTAGCAACCAAGAGGGGGAAGTTTAAGTAACAAAAATGAAATAGCTAACAGGATTTTTTCAAGGACATTCTACTCCAGGTTCCAGTAGTACGTCGCATTATGCTGTTTTAATGGATCAGTCAGATAATATTGAGCCTCCGGTGACTGAAATGGAGCGGTCAAAAACAACATAAATAGTCTATTTACTATAATGGGAGCAGATAAACATTGTTTTTTCAATATTAGAATGTATTTGAATTGTTTTATACTGTAAATTATTATACTATTATTAAATTATGGTTATTATGGAACTGAAAATGAGCGAGCAAGTGTTTCGACTCTTGGAGGGGATATAGTAGGCTAGCCGTACCTGGCAGTGAAAAACTAATGGAGTTTCAAGTTCTGTTCTTAATATTCAGTACATAATAATTTCCAGTGAGCTTTTCTTTTCGAATTGTTCGTATAACTTGAAAATTTTCTATGACTCATGTATGTTTGTTTAGCACTAACGCTAATTAATTAACGGAATCAATCTGCGAAAAAAAGCGACCCGTTAATTACATTAGTCGTCAGACCTTAGACTTACACGATTAATTTCCATTCAAGAAGCCATTCGCTCGTCACAACTCCTGCGCCCCCGAAAGATTAATTTCGTTACTCCGCGCGAAACAAGCGCATATACCGAACCCTGGTTTTATTAAAACAAACTATATATCTCCTTCCTCTTGAATTGTGTAACTTCTCACAGTCCCGATATAAATCACCGGCTCAATAGCTGTACGCAAGCCATTATTAATCTAAGCCGCGATTCCTGTAGGATTTCCCCTGGTAAGACTTATATTCTGCGTTTGATGGCACGTCAAACTTTTAGAGCGATCTCGATCATGTCGGAAACTTCTGTCGTGGAGGAAATCATTAACGGCGGCGTATCGACTGACGGCAACGGCAGCGCCACGTAATGGGGAGAACGTGCCTAGTTCCGGGCTCGATTTTTTTTCTTCTGGTTGACTGTTTACAACTGTAGCCAAATATTGTTTTATAAACATCAGGTATTGTTATTCTTTTATGTACATAAATGATTACAAGCCAAGTGACCAGTAAGTTTATTTCCTTCCGGTTACTAACTTGGTTCTCGGGCTGACGTTCGATCACTGTCGATGCTGGCTCCGTATCGTCATCGGCAGTGAGGTCCGAAAGCAGATTGGGAAAATTTTAGAGTTCGAGTTTTAGATTTTGCGAAACATGGGCGTATATTTCATAATTTCAGAGACATACGTCAGGTATTGTGGGGTCGAGACAAGCCCCATTTATTACACTTGACTGATTGGATGTATATAAACAGGTCATTTATATCGCGGGACGGCGGGGAAATTCGCCGAATGCAGCCGGGGCGGATTCTGTTTTTGATAAATTGCCGAATATTAGTCATAAAATGTCTTTAAGAGCCAATTTAAGTCCCGAACCGGACCATTAATATTAATTAAACGCGAACTTCGCGTGCTCATTAAATTGTGCTGGTCTGCGCCTTCTTAGGTCGATATTTATAATTGAACGGTCTCGCAGGTCGTTACCGAATCGTATCTGTTATCGGGCCCGCCGGGTTTATTGAATAACGCCTCCATAAAATAGTGGGAACTTTTTAATTAACCGGTTAGCTTCCCCTGAATTTTAAGATCGCCATAATGTCGCGATAACGAGATATAAATCAGCAACTGGCGGTGATAGCGGGCCCGGAATTATGTTGTGTGGGACGTAAATCGTCGGCTATTTCTCACACTGACATATTGGTCCTTTTGTTCGATCGGGTTTGGGGTCGGCGTAAGAATAATTGTTTTTTTTTTCGATTCGCAATCGTCGGCCGGAAAGAGTAATGGAATTATTCAATAACGCGGCTAGGACGGCACCTCGTATCCGCATATACGGGGCGTTTCTTAAGTTGGTATCTTCCTTTTAAGGCGATGTTGACATACGAAGGAAAACAAGAAAATATTGAGGGTTGCTTTTGCTGTGCAGCAAAAAGAAAACACTCTCTCAACGGTACAAATAAACTATTTTGATTGAAAAAGTAAGCTTGTGAAAAAAGACGTGTTGCCGGTTCGAGTGTTTGCTGGAGAGTCGTCTTGGCGTGGAGTCGCTCGCAGAATTATCTGGTCTTTGGCGCCAATCTGTTGGAGTCGTCTTCCGGGAACCCTGGTGCGTCCGGCGGCGGCGTCTCGCTGGCGCTCTTGTACTTAAAAATGGGTCACTTGCGAACATGTGTACCCACAATATAAAAGGAATTCGTCATAAATTTTCTCAAAAAACAAAATAAACCCATACAATTGCAAAATTATATCCCTGATCACAACTTAACAGATATGTCCCACTCCTATAGAAATTTAAAATGCACGAATTTTTAAATGAACTTGTACCGCAGTGTTTTATCAAATCAATTACTGATCTTGCAAAATCTTTATTAAAGCAAAAAATAGTTTAAAGTTTTAAGTAACCCATTAAGTAATTAAAAGGGATCACTCGTGTCCTTGATTATTCTCTGCTGTAATCTGAGTTGAGCCCTAAAATTAAATACGAAGGCAGCTACTGTATAACGAGATAAACCTTAATTAACAAATGTATGATTTATCTTTCTTCATTTTCAATTAGTCTCTGAACTAAGCTTTACCAACAACATTGTACAACGAAGTAAATTTTTAACAATTCATAAAGGCGCATTTTAAAGAAATCCTTTGAAATTTTAACCAAAAAGAAGGGAATTACAGCAGAAGAAAATACGGACATTATTTTAACAGCCCTGAAAATTGTAAAGGCCTTTGAAATTTAAAGAAATTGTTACACAACGAACCTGATAGAATTCAAAACAAATAAAAACATGTTTTAAATAACGAGTACATTTTATATGAAAACTCAAAAAACGAAAATAAAAGACATACTGCATAATCTAGATAAGTAAGTTATCACTAGAGCTGTCATAATTGGCTGCGCACCATAGGCGTGCGTATCATCAACATAAAATAAATGAACAATGATTATAAGATTTATGTCATTGTATCATTGTGAAACACGTAAGTTTTACGCATCGTTGCCATCGGTTCCACAATCTGAATGGATCCATTATAGATCGCATCACATCATTAGGTATGTTCCTACTTTATAAAAAAATAAAAAATCAAACATTTAAACGAAAAGAGCAGCTAAATATCTATTTTTAGAACTTTCGCCGTTATTATAATAGTTTTTTCTTTTCAATCAAATAAACGGAAAACTTTATTTAATGAAAAATTTATGATGATAACGTTTTATGTTAGTTTTGTACAAAATAGTTCCTATTTTGTTCCTGTTTTGTGTGCTTTTTTTATTTTTAACCCAAAAAAATTTGCCATCTTTAAAAATGTTATCGTTTTCGATTAATTAATCGGACTGTGAAATTTTTGGCACTTACTTCTGGGCCGTCTCGTACACATGATTTTATAAAACAAAAATCTGACCCTGCATCATATCTTTAGCCCTTTAATCGCACTCTCTTCGATCATTCGCCGGTCCCCGAGGAGATAATTTTTTCCCGACTCCCCCGATTATTTATTATCTCCTCGATAAGGATCCTCTTTTTGCACCCGGTGCCAGACACACACACACACACACGCCGCCAAAAATGTTTTCCTAGACTTCGCAGCTCCCCCGGGCATCTTAATCTGATAGTTGTGAAAACTCGCTTTTCTATTTACAGGGAACGATACGCCTGGGACGAGGAACTCTACTGTTTTATAATTATTATTTCGTTGTACTACAAACTTGTGTGGCGTATACGGAGGGAATTAATAAAGAACGCCTTTAATGTTGGGTTAAAGTTTCGGAGGGGATAATTTTTAGCCACGCTTGACTCTATAAATTTTAGTTAGAGCGGACTAACTCGATTTAAAATTCATTCAAAATCGGGACGTACCAGAAAGTATCGAAAAATCTGGGACAGGCGTAAAATCGACAGGTAGTGTCATCTCTGAAATATGGCAACATCGTTGAACTGACAGTTATATAGTTTATTGTGTTTTAACGCACGAATTATATTCTTAAGTGGATAAAAGGCAATTACAACACAATCCATAATCCTAAATTTTATTGCTGGATGCGGGCTGACAAGACTCTCCATCCTTTTTAGGTTGCCAATTTCCAGCATTCAAAGCGCGGTCTGTGGCGATAAGCTATATTGTCTGTGGTTCTATATTCATGCTCATGATCATCAGTTTTTTGTGACTACTTTAGTTTTGTATTAGAGTGTACGTCTACTTGAAAATATATCAAAAGCTACATTACCTTTGTAATGTAGCTTTTGAGTAATAATAGAAGCACGAACTTTAGTTATCCGTTTGTGTAACGTAATCTTGGACTGGAATTAATTAGATATCTATATAAATGTACGAGTTACGGACTCCTTTTTGTAGGAGTAACATCATATTCGTAAATGGAAATACATTATTACCAGAAGGGTTGCCAGAAAAGTAATTAGTATACATTCGAGAACCTCGAAAATTGAATTACTGGATGAAACGTCTGGATGAAAGCACTTTGTATATTTATGTCATATATATCCGTAAGATAGGGCCCGTTTCAAAAACTTCTTCATTACCGCCGACAAAGGAGGTCGCTTTGTTTTCCTAGCCTCTCGTCAAAAATTTGTTTCTGTACTTGAATTTATAATTGAATTTCGTGAAATTTTCATAATAAACAATTGCTTTTGTGAGTCCCACAATTGGATTAAGTGCGCATAATGAGAACTTTCGGCGGTTCTCCCAACTAATTTTTACATAGATCCCGAAGTAAAACTTCGAAATAAAGCCTTAATTAAGGGCTAAGTGCCGCGAATTTATCGGAAACGACTGAAGGAAATTTCTCAGCGTCGTGTCGATCGATTGTTGAGGAAAATTGTTAAGGACTCGCTTTTATAAATTAATTGTGACCATCACTCGTAAAACTAGATCTACATTTTTACGCTAATAATATTGTAATAAATATACAGGGTGTCCTATCAAAAACAGTTTCAGATAAAAGTTGTAGACCATAAAGAAACGAATGAACTTAGATCAAAAATTTAAAGGGGTGAAACAGGAGCAAAAATTGATGTCACAAACTTGTATCGGAAGTTTAAGGGCATAGAGGAAAAAGCTAATTAAAAATGTGTTTAAAACTGTTTCGGAACTGCTGAAATACATGTATTTTATCGCGGCGAATACTTACTAAACGTTTGTAGGTTTCTTATTAAGCCGGACTATATTCGAAAGTCATACATTGTTGTAGTGATTGCTGTGCTGTTTTTCGAGAGTACGTTTAAAAGCCGTATTTCCAAGTTTTCTTTTGAAAATGGCGCTAGGGATATATTCCTCGGAGTTGCCCTGCCAACTACAACTCCTGTCTTGAATTCGGTGCGGCGGGATAGCTAGACATATCGATATTTACCACATCCGACAAGCTAAACCGAATTCCAATTTGTGTGATCAACGTAGAATCATTATGGTAGACTTACCGTCGCGACCGCACTCAGGTATAGTCTAGTAATGACTGTTCGGATAGTTTCGGTTAAGTATTCCGCATCTATATTTGTCTCCGCAGCCATTAGATTGGCGCCCTCAAAAATATAGCCGAGACTAATTCGCGGTTAATTGTTCGATCGAGCACATTAGAAGTTCGGGAATTTACCGAAAACCCATAAATTGCGAAATCACAAAGGGGGGCCTTGCTTGGGTTGCTCGGGTTAGCGGTTATACAGGGTGCTCTTAGTATAAATACCGAAATGAAAAAAAAAAGAACGAAATTATTTCGTACTTAATTATATAAAAAAGGCAATACATTTTTTAATACTAAAACCTGTTGAGGACCGCTGACCTCACTATAGAATTTACGCATAAAATGGCAGTTATGCAGCGTTGCCGATGTTACATAGAATTCTTAAACTCTAGCTTTTTATATGAAATAGGAAAAAATAAGTAAATATGTATTTTTTTTACTATGAAACAATGTCTTTCATAATTTCAGAATCTGAAATTGAATGCTAATTAAGTCTGCGATTATTCTTTTCTTCTTCGTCATAGAATGAAGATCAGTTTGGATTGTGAGATTTTGTCCGTAGTTTAATAGCACTAGTTAAACATTTGGCGATGTGGATACATTATAAAACAATTTATACTCCATAATACGGACTACACATTCACAAACTACTAAAATATTCAACAACTCGTTAGCGGCAGTCTTGGTTTACTCGCCACTTGTCAGATTTATCAGATATACGGCCATAATTTTCACGAAATTACGGTTTTGTTTGATGTATTCCTGGCAATAAATTCTATTTGTTCCTTGCGCTATAATACCTATAAGTAGTGCTTGTTATAAGTAATTGGCCGTTATTAGACGTTATGCAGTCAATTTGATAAGTACCTCTTCATGGGTTATATAAATTGATAAGAGTGAACGTCGGTATATATTTACAAAAATAGTTTCCTGAAATTGAAGTACAGTATTGAAATAGAATCAGAAAGGGAAAACAATGAATGAATGTTAAAAAACAGTTCAAAGTGTGTGCTGATATCGTATCTTGTATCCTTCATAATATTTTCCGGTATCTGTGTATGTCGTCTTTAATTGTAGTAGAAACGTTGATCCAAAACTACGTTTTTCTTAGTAATCCTTTGATAAAATTAGTTGTACTCTGCACCGTTTGAAGTAGTAAAATGTATTTCTTTGTTTCAGAAATAAATCCATGCAGATTTAAAAAGGAAAGTACCCTCGTTAATATCCACATAAGAAATGAGGTATGTAACCGTGAAGATTATGACGTATCCGAGTAGATTTCGGCAGATATTTTAATTAAAGGGAATAAGAGCGCCTCCTTAAGTGGCGCGGCATAGACGGGGCTAAAAAATCAGGCTGTGTAAATTTTTAATTAAAGATTCAAATTAAACGAAGAAAGGCTTCCTTGAGAAGTTCGCGCGACCGACCAATGTTCCCCGTAAAACTTAGATTCAACAGAAAATCCCGGTCTAGACTTTGAAAAACTAAACTTCGGAATTGTCTCTCCTTAAAAGTTTCGCTAATTTTGTTGACAATGAGATTCGAGGAGCACTACTCTGCCGACGCTAAATTATAAACTTTGTACTGGATAATTCTGATATTGAGAGGAGAGGCGCAGTTCCAATTCCATGTGATTGTGTTTTGGGCACTTCGCGCGAAAGAACGACGCCGGAAGTTTATCACAAAGAAGAAAACTAATAATTTAATTTAATCAGTGGGAGATAATTGGGCCGAACGGGAATAAAACGGAGTTGTCAGAGGCAGAACGGCCTCGGAAGCGCGTGTCTCTTGAGTTGAAAACGAATCATTTGCATATTTATGTGATAATTACTGTCCAAATAAAAATTGACCCTCGACTCTTTTCAGTGCCCCTCTGGACGGAAAGAAATATGTATTTATACCACAATTTATATAACAAGTGCGAGCAACTACAGTTTCAATTTTCAAGTGCGTTAATCGATAGCTTACGGCTATAAATATGTCAACTTAATGGCAGCCTGTAAAAAATCGGACCATTTTTTCTGTCACCAGCTCCCTGTCTACTAATACCCCTTGAAAAGTTTCCATTTTTGCAAAATATGGCGAACTAACTACAATAACAAATGTAGTGGACCTGATTGTTCTTTCCTCTGTGCTAGAAAGACTATTCCGTTTGAAAAAGTGTTTTGATTTTAAAGAAAACGACGTGCTTTGAAGGAAACCTCCCGGGAGGCTGAGACAGATAATAAAAGAATCACGTGCAGCAAAAACATAATGGAGTATACATAACACGGAAAGCGGATAAATCGGTGACAGAATTCATTCACATCATTTCCTTCCAATCTCCATGGCTTTCAGGGCGGGACGACTTCGGAACTAGAGAAACTGTATATCAATCGATAAAAAATGCGAGCAGCCGTAGACCGCATACGTTCCATGCCTAAAAAATAAATAACTTGTTTACACGCGTTTATGGTATAAATGTCGCCCGTATGTGGATTTATTTGCGAGCGGGAAAATGCGCCATAAAAACGAATTTTTACGCTACGTTCTAAACGTAACCGTAATTTAGCCGGAATAATTCATACTGCCTAAAAATTAAAAAGGTGTCGCGCGACGTCATCATAAAAAAATGGTATGTGTCGCAGTAAATAGAGTTTTTCGGTGCTGAAACTTTACACACAGGTCTTCGCCAAAAATTAAAAAAAAATTGTTACAGCTTTAACATTTTTCTATCATTGTCTTACTAAAAGTGCGATTTCTTGTCTATAAAACGCCAAATTTAAAGCTGATTTGAGAAATTTTTATGTATCTTGAAGCTGTTTTGATACGTGGTGGTGAATAATCTCAAATAAATTTCAAATGTCGACTTCAAATGTAAATATCTTTATCCACTATCACTATCAATCGGACTTTTTGTTTTGGCAAGCTGAATTTATCACTATAGATGCTAAATATTATGTACAATAACGTATTAGTTTCTACAGACACAAAAATGGGGGGAAGATTGTTTACAGGGTGGTTAATTGTATAATTTTTACGTAAATTCACGTTTTTCGCTTATAATTTTTTCCGTTCATTTCCAAGAAACAACAGTAAAGTACTTTTTTTCGTCCTATACCTACAACACTAGCCCTCGAGCGTAAAAAAATATTGATTAGATCAAAAGTTATAAATAGAAGAAATTTATTTATAACTTTTGAATTAAACATTTATAAACTACGTTATTTATTACCAGAACGTTTTGGCATCGCATCCTCTCATTCCTTATCACTGTCTAATAACTCACACGAAATCTGGAATCGGTAAGTTGAATAGTTTACAAGTTATGGCCTTATAAACAAATTAACTAATTAATTAAACCTATAAGTGGATGTCAAAATACAAAAAAAAAACATGTAACTACATTCCGCGACGTACTAACAACCCACCTTGTATTTTAAATAAATTTATCATCATCAAATATTAAAAAAATATATATTACAAGTTGTTTAAAATATCATTACGAATTTTGTTTATTTGGAAATATATTTTCTGTAGTATTTCAATACCAAAAAATGAAAATAGTTGGTAGCTAATTAACGAAATTATGATTAAATAAGCTAACTGTGACACCGCTGCAGAATATCATATGAAACTACATAGATATTCGTCGATTATTTAAAACATTTTTATCAATGCCTACATTATACATGTAAGTAAATACAATAACGCAAAAACAGATATTGATAAAAATGTGTACAAAATAAATCCGTAAGTACGCCTGGCAACATTGCCAAAGTGTTGTTTATATGTTCCTAGGATACGCGTAGGAATGCGAGCCGCTGCAGTTGATTCTTCCTAAAATTCTGCTGGTGGTGTATACTCTATCGGCAATTCGGAAATTTAAAACCGCTGTCCTATTCCAGTAGCGGTCTGGGGCGAAACTATATTGTCTGTGATAGAACTGTATTAGTATATTACTTAATAAGTGTGGTGTGATGGTAATTGAAAATATCGGTTACAAGAACCACTTGGCCAAACATAATCATCCATTCACCTATCCCGTAACATATTAGCAAGCGTGAATGACAAAATGTGGTACGTGATGTCGGCTTGTATAATATTATAACAACTGATTTGAAACGTCGTACAATAAAGAAGTGCTCCATTTGCTTGATTAACGGCATCTCATATATTCCACCTGCAAATAAATTGCGTGGGGGCAATATTATGTAACGGATTCCCCTACACCGCAATGATTCGCAAATAGCATAGTATAGGCCGATAGCGACTTAACTTATTACGGAATAAATATAAACCGCGTTAACGTTTGCGGAAGGTTCGGTGATGTTTGCTTATCCCTTTTTCCGTATCGTTTTTAAATACCCGCCTAAACGTATGTTGTTTCAATTCAGTTGTTAAACAGAAGGAACAAAAGAGGTTTTAATTTCGCGTCCAAACATTTGTATTGTAATTGGATACCTTTGTCGATTCTGTAAATAATTACCTTTTGTACGTCGAACGAAACGCTGGTGTTTAATTTTTAATATATGTACTACCCCGGCAGTCCCATATTATGATAAATATTGACTTTGTCATTAATACGGCAATTTGTCATCACAATCAAGTGAAATGCACCTGAACCAGATAATTACGTTGGTAAATATAAAAATGGGAGCTCCCAGTTATGTGGAAAAGATAAATTGTTATGTTTGCCTAAATTATAAAATGCCAACAAATGTTTGAGCTATTTCCTGGGATTTTTTCTCCGTAGTTTCGATCTCCACTACTTCTAATCTACTTAAGCTCACATATTGTATTGGAACATACAACAGTTAATAGAATAATAAAAATTTTAAGTGATAGAAATCAGGTTGACAAAATTAAACCACATAAGTTTAAACTAAGAAAGAATAATATACATACAGTGTGCCGAAGTTATTCTGTGAAAAATAGTTCATATAGACCAGTGCTTAAGCCTTCAAAAGTAGTAAAAACTGAAAAAAAATTATAGTAGGATGAAACCCATTGGAAAAAGAAGAGAATATAACAGAAATGATAAGAAAAATAATTTACGGGCGATCTGAGGTCGGGAAGGGGAAGGGGGTGAGTTTTTAAGGATAAAAAACGGTTTCCCTTGATTTCCGGAAAAACTACAAGTCTTATGGAAAAAAGTTAAATGGCAAAGTTGTAGGTAATAAAAAGATCTACAACTTTTGTATTTACACTTTTTTCACATAACCTCAAAATTTATGTGAAAAATTGAAATAACCAAATTTTTGCTTTTTTATTTTTATCTTTTACAAACAAATTTTTATATTCACGAAATTTGGTGAAAACTTACCTATTTATGTCCCAAACACGCTGTAATTTTTTTGATTTGAAATATTTATTTTTTCACCTTATTTTTAGTTAATATCGAAAAAGCACCCTAATTTTCAATCGAAAATTCTCACGTCAAAATATCTGCTTTTTTAAAAACGTCGGTGGGCTTTTTCTTCGTTGAAATCTCTACTTTCTGATGGTGTAAATAAATATATACATTACTATGGTAAGTCTTCTCAGGAAATGCAAAGAAACGAACTAGAATCCGAAATTTTTTTTTCTAATTATTATGTACAATTTTGAGCTATTTATTAAAATTTACACTTTAATTACTCGAAAAACGTAAGATTCCATGTTACATTGATAAACAAAAAAATTACAAGTCGAAATATACTATTATAATTAACAACCAAATAAGTTCATAAAGTTAATATTTAATAAGACATCTACAATATTTTGAGAAAGTTGTAGAATCTTCTTTCGATTCTTTGCATTTTTTACCCTTAAAAACTCACCCCCTACCCCTTCCCGAACTCAGATCGCCCGTAAATTATTTTTCCTTTCATTAATGTTATATTCTCTTTCTTTTCCAATGGGTTTCATCCTACTATCATTTTTTTTTGGTTTCAAAAATTATCGACCCTGGTCTAATATAAACGTAGGTCGAAATATGATTCGTTTCCGAGATACACAGTGTTTAAATTTAAATTATTTATTTATTTTTATTAATTATTTCAAAGAGTTTTAAAGATATTGACTCGAAAATTGATGGTTGTATTTTATGTAGAAATATGTATTAACAGTAACCTATAGACAACAATGTGTCGCCAACAATATCCAAGTCAACATTTTGGTTTTAGAGTTGCTGAGTGCAATGTCTTCTTCAGCAAGGGTTCCATGTCGATATTATCATCTACCAAGGATAAAGCTACTTTAATTTGTATATACAGATTGAAGAAGACCATCTGCTGCACACTTTTGAAAAATCAACTACATTTCCATTATTGTCTCCTGTGACGAGTCTTTGATGTGATTCTTCCAAAGCTTTTGGATCTACTTCTTGATGATAAGATCTCCAGCGTTTTTGACATGGTGTTCTCCCACTAGGTCTTTCTTCTAGATCCACCTTCATTTACTGTTGGTCGGAGAGGTACGTTTTGTTTGTGGACCTTCATGTGTCATCATTCGACATACTACAATGAATATAACAATTTTCTGACGTCTTGCTCGCACCTTTAACCCCGTTTCCAACCCAGGATTCCAGCCGTACCCCAGCTCTATTTATGATTATCCCGCATGAGCGGAGCGCCTTCATAAACGCCGTTTTAATTGGCTCCTCCAGTAATAAAATTAAGCTGGACGCGCCGTGCCGCCGTGCCATAATCAGTTCCGATCCTTTTAACAAGAAGATTTGCAAATAGCCGGAGGGGCAACAATGCTAATGCCCCGCCTAGGGTCACTCCATTCGTACCCTAGGACTTCACATAAATTAGGATTGTTTGTACACATTAGCAGTTTAGATAATGTCAAGCTGTCCGCTTTGTATCGCCGGTTGTTTAATGAAAGTCGGCGTCGCTGAACAGGTTGGGCGTTAGCTGCTTTTTTCAGGTGAATGACATTTGGAAAAGATAAGCCGACGGGTCAGTATTGTCATTTACTGAGGGCTAAAGCTGGAAATACACAAATAAAAAAAACAACTATCAAAAACTACTCAAATTTAGGCAATGATCAAGTTCAGATTTTAAGTAGTTGTTTGAAGTTGTCGAACATATAGTGCCAATGAGTACTTTTGTCCAGGGGGTTCTAGGGGGTGAAAAATAAAATATTCAAAATAAATCCAGGAATCGATAAAGCAATCAATTTTAAGCAAAAAGTATCTTGTGAAAATTTTTCGATAAGTCAATATTTTCTGAGTTATTGGTGAATGAAAATGTACATTTAAAAAACAAACGTTTTTCAGTAGTTTTTCTCGAACAACTCGGAAAATAGACATTCTATGAAAAAAAAACACCACGAAGAAATTGAAGCTTATACAAAAAGAAAAAGATTGAGTGTTTTTTCATTTATGTAGGTGCAATAGGTGCTGAGATAGGGCTGGTTGAAGATAATTTCATGTCCGGCAGAAAGCATTGGAAGCATTTAAGGTAAAATAACTAAAAAAATTCCATTTTTCAAGAAAGATACACAGAACATATTTTAAAGTGCTCTAGAAAATCTTTAAAATGATCTTGACTTTAATTCATTAGCATAAAAATTAACAGTTATGATCAAAATAAATCTGTTTATTCGCTTTTTCGGAAAAAAAAATCAGTACAAAAGCTGATGAATTTTTGACGACATTTAAAATTAAAAGTAATCCTTCTACAATTTACATTTTTTATGTGCTAACAATATATTATACAAGTTTAAGCGGTTTAGAATGCATATTTTTGAAAATACCTACGTTTTCATTGAAAAAAAAAATTTAATTCCAAAAAATAACATATTTTTGAAAATAACTAAAAATAAAAAAGATACGAAAAATATTCAAGAGTACAAAAGTTTAGATTTTTTTCACAGAATATTTTGTTTTTGTTTTGCTGCCCACTGTTGTATTAACATATCGGAATACGAAGTCGGAATTGTATAAGTAGTGACATCTATTACAGAAAAGGCAAACGACGAAAACAAAGATGACCACCGGTCGCTGAATTACAAGTGGAAGTGGATCTTATTTGTGGAAGGGCGAAATGGGCGGTGACTATGAGACAGACGCCTTCATTATAGTCATCCTTCTCTATCGCACGGATTTCTATGACTTACTTTATCGCTCTCACGAAACAGCTGATGAACCATTGGGACTTTCCGAACCTGTATAATAGTGTAAAAAAGTTGATGAAAAAGCTTCAAGTCGTCTGCGGAAGAAAGCGATTCGGATGCATAGTTTATTGTTAAGATCCGATGCATAAACGTCAAATTAGGACACAGAACTGAACCCTGCGGTATACCACTTAAAATATTTCGTTTCTCAGGCTTACAGTCACTAACCCGCACTGTACATTTGTTACTAAGAAAATATTCAATCTTTGACAACAGTTTACTTATTGGCAGTTCATCAGAGGCATCTGAAAAATCCAAGTAAATTGTTGTTAATTATTATTTAGTCCACTATCCCAGTTTTAATATCAGTTGTTTTCTAGAACGCGTCTTAACAGTTCTTCCATTTCAAAATGTAGACATGAATAAGTGGAAGTGCCTGTGCTGTGCTTAAAGAGAATTATTTTATTTTAATACGCGAAAAAATTATTTAGACTTCGCAACAGTATCACCCGAAGATAAAAATTTAGGGAGGTATTACAACAAATATCCTGACGTTTTAAATTTCAAATCCGACGCCTTGAACGTGTAGAAAGGATAATCCAATTGTAGTCTTGGCGGCGACATTGTATTCCCATTTCCCAATTACATGTGAATCCACTCTAGTGTGGTCGGCAACTCCTTGGCATTTGGAACACATCGGCGGACTTTTAAAAATACGAGGACCTAATTCTTCTAATTCCCGAAGACGGGACGGTATTAGATCCGGGTTCTTTCATTCCCGTCCCATTTGTGATTATGATTTGCCGACACAATGTATCGGATAGGTACGAGGAGGAAGCTGCTATTGTATTTCTATAATTGACCACTGCTACTTTAAATCAATATTCTATAATTGCTTTACATCAGTACCATTCAAGCAATAGGAAAAAAAATCAAAAAGGCATTTCAACATTTATTGTGATGTGTCATGTGAGAATACAACGTGTCATTCCCCTCCAACACCAGCAGTGCTCAACATTTCGCACATTTTTTTCCTGAAAAATCGAGTTATCTTTAAAAGATAATCTACAAATTTGTAAACGAATTGAACATTAAATATTAAATAAGGTAGCGAAATACATAACGATAAAGTCGTCGGCATGTCTGCAGACGAAGTGTCGCGGTGTTTATCAGTTAATTAGTAGTGGGACAAGGTCGATAACACGTACATTTTTCGCAAGGTAAAAGATTAAACGATAGTGTTTGTTTTTGCGTCGCGTGACTTTTTCGGCAAACAGTGGAAATCTAAAAATACAATCACGTAACCATGTTGAAGCGGCACATTATGAGTATCCGTGGGAATTTTAGTGCAATAAAGCTCGTAGATTGATTTTCATGGTATTCTATGATCATTTACTCAAGTAATACAAGCCTAGACCAGCTAATGTCGATGCGGTTTTCAAGAAAGTCTATAAATTCCAATTTACTTTAGGTACATATTATCACAGTATTTTTTTGCATTCTAATATTATCGCTGCGAAAATATTTTTGCTTAAATACCGAAGATTGTTTCTTGAAGAATGTATTTTCTAGTAGGCTCGGGGGTTTCGGTACGAGAAACATTAAGTCAAGAATATTAAGTCAGTCAAAACATTGATCATATCCAAGTTTAATAGACAAAACAATATGAAACTGTATACATTTCCATTCAGAAATGCTGTAACGGGCTTGACCCAACGGAATAATACGTATTATAATTAGAATGTCTGAAGTTTGATGTTGATACAGGGCTGGTCCTCTTAGAGCCAGGGATTGCCGAAATTCGTAACGAAAATAATATTAAGAACTACAAGAAGCTTATACTTAAAGATATATAATATATTTTTTTATGTTTATATTGTCATTCAAGAGAAGGTTTTTGTTTTTAAGTGGGTTTTTAAAAATTGAGTGTTTACATTTAAAAGAGTTACATGCCTTCTATATCTCAGAATCTACACAGTTGAATGATGTCGTATTTGGCTAAAAAGCAAGGGGTTACGATGTACCAAGTTATTATCTGTGCAAGATTTTGTCTATTACATAGAAAATTCCCTTTGCACTAAATAATAGTTTTATACCTAGCAAAATGTTGAAAAATTATACAAAATTCTAAATGGTTATAAAAGTGTAAAAATAGTGTAAATTTAGTATTGACCATTGTTTATTATGACAACAAGTATCTCTATGAAATTGTGTGCCCTTTCTAAACCTTAATTTAAACCCACGGTACGCGATAAACTTTTTGAAATTTTAACATTCCCGTCAATCGAAAACCACGTAATCGATCTTTGAAAATTTTTAGGGTAAAATTGAAATATGTTTTACTATTTGTTCACAAAGTTTAATCAATATTTATAAATATTTACTTATTTTAAAAATCGTTCCAAATAGATATATGATTTTCTACTATTTTTCGCCCATTGTTAATGCAAAATTCAACTTTTTTGATTCGCAGTTGTAACAAAGAAAATCGTCAAATAAACAAAAAATAAAAAATATATTTTTTTATTTAGGGCTTACTTTCAATGTTACAGGGAAAATATATCGAAAAACCGGTCATTTTTCATTCTTTTTGTATGTTTGTTGTTCCCCCGAATTTAGCAATGGTTTTTTGAGATAGGCAAACTCGTATTCTTATTCTACATAATATTTAGGATTTTTCTGTACAACAAAATAGATTACTTCAAACCCATACGCCAAAGCCTACTTTTACTGCTCTATCGCCTGAATTATATGGCAATAGCACCCATTTGCGACAATAATGAACTTGTTACTTTACGGTGAATGTCAATAAAACGCTGTGGAGACATCGGTTTCATTCTATAATCTAAATGTCAGAAAGACAGTCCAGTTAACGAACTACTTGTTCTATAACCAAACATTTTTTTTCATATTTATGATAAATTACTTCGATAGTTCGATAACTATTTCTTGAAAATTTATTTATTTCAATTGAACAAAATTATTGGACTTGTTCACCTCTTCCTCGAATTAGAAGTGACCCGACTCTCGACAAAACGCCTGCATTTATGCAACCTATTAAAGAATTAACTTCAAAAAACCAGCGGGATGCCGTCGGCCATCAATACGCGTCACACCTCGCTTTTAGCGACCCGAAATTCATTAAAACGGTATCAAAAATAAATCCCAGAAATGTAATATGAATGGGAAGATAAATTATACGCTTCTCCCATTTGTTGTTGTCACATAATAAAAAAATCTGAACCCGAGACGCGGAAGGTGGCGTAAGTACGGAGGAAGAGGGGACCCCAGATCACCCCCAGGTGTCTTCAGTCATAATACATCACTCTCTGTCACTTGTAAGTCCAGGGGAAAAAGGGAAATCTATATTAAACTTGTTTTTTAGATAAAAGACTGACGCGCAGTTCAACATCTATTAGCGATCGGCCCGAACTTTATAACCCCCCACGAGAATTTGTCACGGGCATCGATTAATAGGAGCAAAACTCGGGGGGTGAGTGACATCCACCAAACGGGCGTCGATGTGATTTTTTTAAATGGATAGATCACATGATGTTGAAGAATTTTTGACTGGGGCTTCCGATAAAGAATATGTAATGATTAAGATAATATCTCTACCTTTTATCAGTTGTTAGGTATATAGTGAACTAATAATGGTGGTTTCTGGTGCATGTCGATGCTGCCAATTGACAAATTTGAAAATTAATGACGTACAGGACGTTGGCAGTTCCCTACTTGTTTCTATACCTGACACCAAGACGGGCATTTCAAGAAAATTTACAATTATAGAAGAAAGATTTCGCGTGAATGCTGTTGAAATATGCAGAAAATATATTTCTCTGTTACCAATTCGCCTAACACAAGACAGATTCTTTTTAAGATACATTAATCAAAAATGTACTTCTCATCAGTCTTTAATAGTTGCTTCATGCTTCATTCCTGAATATCGCAAATCCAGAAGCATATACTGGCCATTGTATGATGCGCGCTTCAACAACTTTATTGGCCAATAAAAGTGCTGATCTTACAACCATCAAACGACCTGGTCGATAGAAGAGCTCCTCTGTAGCAGAAAGTCAGGTTGAGGAGTCTATATCTAACAAACTAGATATTGCAAGGAAAATCCAAGGAAAATATAGATGTTCCTTACAAGAAGAGACATCCGTAACAAACACAAACTTCAGCAGATGTTATGCGTTCCAAAAATGATCGCAACAATGCTACAAGGGTTTTTATTAACGGAATCTAAAACAGGCATATGTTGTGCCTCTAGTAGTTTTAAATACTCTCTTAATACAACACAATTGCAGTTTGCAGTTACATTCTAAACGCATAGCTTTGGTTAAAATTCTACCTTTAACCAAATTAATTCCACCATAATTGCTTTTATATTTACCCACCGGAAACTCTACGATTCGTAATAGAAAATCGCGGCATAATAAGATTATTACGTTACGGATACGGCGCGGAGGAACTTTTAAAGTAATTACATTTCCTTGTACCTGACAAGTTTTTTCCGGGTAAGCCGCAGATATCTTTTTGTTGGAAATATTTAGTTCCGACAGTTTTAAACCTCAACTTTTCTAGTAATGCCTCATCTCGAGTTCAAGATATGTTTCATTTAATTCCATTAGCGAATACTCCGGAGATGGACCCGAGACCGAATTAAGCTGGGCAGATGTTTGTCGGGAGGCCGAATGTCTTGCGTTCTATTCTCCGCGGACACTTTGAGGTATTTTCTGTGGCAAAAGCGCGTACAAGACACGACGTAGAGAAAAAATAAGAGAATTTTATTCAATAGGAATTTCACGAACAAAAATATTGCACCACCTAAGAGATTCCTGGAATATTTTTCAGCATTAATGTGTACAAAAAGTTGTAGATGGCGTCACGATCGGAGATATATTTATTGTTCATTTTTTTTTTCTAATATCATACCTCGCCGACATTAGTAGGACACTCAGTATAAGTAGAAGTTCTTGTCATCAAAAAGAATTTTTATTTAATCTTTCTTGCCTTCATTATGAGTAACACCGTCATGAAAAGCAATACATCAACAAGTATTTTCCGTACAATTACACCACTACAACGCCATAATAAAACAAAACAATATATCTCCTGTAAGGGTAGAGCGATTATTTTCGATTTCTTTATTTGGCTAACAGGAATCCGTTTATCCCACAACCGTGTAGGAAATAAGTCTGTAAGGGTATTTTTTCATTTATCAATTTTGAACGGTTTCCGTTCGGAAATAAATTTAATTTCTCTCACGTTCCTTTTCCGCAACAAATAACGCGAAACAACGGCTATAAAGACCACTTGTCCCGATATTTTAAAATGAACGGAGCAATTTTATATCCCGGTGGGGTATTTAGTTCCCCGAGAAAATTATTATCTAATATTAAACTAACTACGCTAGAATCGTTTTATTTAAATTAATTGTTTATCGTCCATGCAGAAGAATACATAATTTTGTTTCACCTCTAAATAGTTATTAGTCAGTATTACAACAAATAAGAAAATTTGCTAAAACAAAATTAAATAGATTTTCCCTCTGCCCATTTATTTTCCATAACTACAATGACACCGTAAAAGCAATAGATTTGATAATAATGTTACCATTATTATTATGTTAAGAGCGATTTTAAACATTATGCCGTTTTTTATTTGAAACAGTGTCGATTAAGAACATTACTCGCCAATGAAGAGAATTTTCGCGATACCGTTTTTAGAAAGTTGAACCCATGAGGCCTACACCAGCCTCTCCTCGTTTCTTAAGTAACCTATTTAATGTTTAATCGGAAAATGAAAAAGCCGAAGTGGGAATTAATTCTCCCTCAATTTCTTTTTTAATTATTGAGACGGGGAGGGGGAAATGCCGAGAGAGAAGTTTGAACTACGTTAATTATTGATCAATAGCAAGAAACTTCCCCGTATTTTATGAATTTATGAGAAATATTGTGTTGCATACAAAGTGACTTATTTCCACGAGTTCATTGTCGGATTTCAGTAGGTACGGGTTATAATTTACGTAATTGTTATAAAGTTTCAACCCTTAATGATAAAAATATAAAATTAATAGTTTCTTTGACCTTAAAATATTTTAATAGCGCATATTATTATAGATAGAAATCTTTTCAATAGTTTATGATATTATAAATAATATATTACAGTATTTCAACCCTTAAAAACTACCCCTAATAACAAAATATTAAACAAAATGTTTTTAACAGTTTGAAATGATTTGATAGTACAAACAGGAGAAATTAAACTTTTGTACTATTGAATATTTTTCGTGTCTTTTTTATATTTAGTTATTTTCAAAAATATGTGACTTTTTTTGGAATTAAAAAATTTTTTTCAGTCAAAACGTAATATTTTCAAAAATAAGCATTCTAAACCGTTAAAACTTGTATAATATATTGTTAGAATATAAAAAAAAGTAAATTGTTGAAGGATTACCTTCAATTTTAAATTTCGTGAAAAATTCATCAATTTTTGTACTGATCTTTTTCCGAAAAAGCGAATTAACAGTTTTATTTTGATCATAACTCTGTTAATTTTTATGCTAATGACTTAAAGTCGAGCACATTTTAAAGATTTTTTAAAGTACTCTAAAAAATATTGTGTGCATTTTTCTAGAAAAACAGAATTTTTTTAGTTATTTTACGTTAAATGCTTCCAATTTAGTTGGCGGACATGAAATTATCTTCAACCAGCCGTATCTCAGCAACTATTGCACCTATACTACATAAAGAAAACTCAATCTTTTTCTTTTTCTATAAGCTTCATTTTCTTCGTGATGTTTCTTTTCATAGAATGTCTACTTTCCGAGTTATTCGAGAAAAACTACTGAAAAACGTCTTTTTAATAAAAAAAAATTACATTTTCAATCACCAATAAATATTGACTTATCGAAAAATGTTCATACGATACTTTTTGCTTAAAATTGATTGCTTTATCGATTCCTGGGGTTATTTTCAATATTATATTTTTCACCCCCTAGATCGCTGGTCTCCGTAAGTGCAGCAGAGTACAATAGCTCTGTTATTATTCGAGATACAAAACGTATATTCAAATAAAGGTGACCAAAAAAACTGATTTTAAAATTAGTTCTAAATATACAGAGTGGTGAATGGTCATGGATTTTTTTTAATGAATGAGTAAGGCGAGCAACAACGTACGATTCTCGAGACGCGGCGCAAAAATGTTCGTGGAAGTGGAGAACCAATTCAAAGCGCAAAATTAAGTTCGTTGCGAACAGCGGCGGCAATTAATGTAACCGGCAGAGAATGGCAGAACGCATTCCATCATATTTCATTCGTGAGAATAAACAAGCAACGTAATGTTTCTTGAGAGATCATTAGTTTTAAATGTGCTTTCTTTCGTCCTAAAAAAAGATAAAGTGTTTTCAAAGGACCGAAGGAAAATAGAGTAAAATAAAGGCCCGCGGAACAGCTCGGCATCTACCTTTTTTCGTGCTCTCATATAATAAACAGTTCTGGGTCTGGCTCACTTAGAATGCATTTTTCAGCTTGTTTCGAGAGAAAGTAATCTTCATAAATAGTGAAGGATATTAAGTGTTAATGAAGATAAATTGACGCAAGTATGAATTTCTAAAAGCAGTTGCAGAAAACATTTAAGGATAAGTCGGGCGCCGTTAAACTTATGCAAATTACGTTTAGAGCTGCTAGAGATGATTTTCTGTGATGTTTTCGCACATTTTCGTCTCTTCAAGTGAAATAGAAAAAGTTTAAGAAAACTGTATTCTGCAAAATTAACTTGTATCATTTTCTTTTTTCCTACGATTATACTATAGATAGAATAATAAAATTTAGGTATTCATTATTCAAACCAACAGTAAAATTGAGGTATTCAGGTATTTTATATTCAGTCTATGAAACCGATTTCTCAACAAGTGTATTTTCTATGGAAAAGTAAACATATTAACAGTATTTTGTAAAACCGAAGATTTTGCGACTGTTATATTACATTAAAATTGTACTGGAAACAGTAACAAACAACTCCCCGTATATTAATTATTATTACAGATACCTCACATACGCTCGCTATACTATATGACATCCGGTCCTCTGTCTCGAGCCAGGATGTGAGGGATTGCTTACAAATGGCGGTCGCATCTTAACTCAACCCGAATATAAATTTAACTTAACGCAATTAGGAAAGATCACAACTTCTGACAGTGCTCGGGTTTCCAGTAGCGCGCCCAGGTGGTGTCTGCCCCGCGCCCCATTACCACGCAGTGCATCTCGCAATTCTTGTCAAGCTCCACGTAATTGCGTGGCAGTTAAGAGCCTTATTTAAGTGTTTCGTAAATTGCTCGTTCTTCTAATTCGTAATTACGATCATTTAAAGTTTGAAGCGGGTAATTGCCCACAAATGGATATCCGCCTTCGCCTACCTTCGAACGAACGTCCGCCTTTGGCGATCCAAGGTTACCTAACAAGGTGCACAGCTGCACCGTACCTGCATCACCGTGATATCTTCTAAGGAGATTTAGATAAACCGGAATCCCTTGCGACTTGTTAGATAGACGTAGGTAGTGATCCTTGTTTCGTCCATTAGTGACGATGGGGTTAAGCAAGGGGGTTTAACGGACGGGGGCTTCTACCAACGTAAATAATTGACGAAGGCCTCGAAAAAGTGCCAATTTAATTCCTTTCATCCCTTTTCACGCAGGTGTCTGGGAACGATTAACCCCGGTGGTTATTTCTGGCAGATCAATTTGGGTACGAGTTATTCAGTGTTCAAAACTCCAGTGAAAGAGCAAATTGTATACGTTCAGTATTTAAAACTTCAGTGAAAATATAAAAATTAGATATCAAGTATTCGAAACTAGAGCAAAAAAGTAAAATAGATGTATTGGATACAAAGCTATAGTGAAAATCCAGAATTCAAATGTTGAGTATCGCAGAATAGTAAAGTTTATATGTTCCGTATTCCAAACTAAAGTGAATAAATGCAATTTAAATACGACAAATTAAATATCCGAAACTACAAAGAAAGAGTAAAATTTAGTATTCAAAATTGTAGTGAGAGTAAAAGTTAAATATTCAGTTTTTGAAATTGTAGTCAAATAGTAAAACTAATGTATTCAGTTTCAGAAACTTTAGTCAAATTTGCATATTCAGTATTTAAAAATAAAGTAAAATTTAGTATTCAGTATCTAACACGGCAGCGAAATAATAAAATTTGTGTATTCACTTTCAGAAATTGTAGCGAAATAGTAAAACTAACTTATTCAGTTTCAAAATCTGGAGTAAAATAGTCAAATTTGCATATTCAGTATTCAAAAATATAGTAAAATTTAGTATTCAATATGCAAAACGCAGCGAAATAATAAAAGTTGTGTATTTACCTTCAGAAATTGTAGCGAAATAGTAAAACTAATGTATTCAGTTCCAAAAACTGGAATAAAATAGTCAAATTTGCAAATTCAGTATTCGAAAATAAAGTAAAATTTAGTATTCAGTATTTAATCGACAGCGAAATAGTAAAATCGATGTATTTACCTTCAGAAATTGTAGCGAAGTAGAAAAACTAATGCATTCAATTTCAGAAACTGTAGTAAAATAGTAAAATTTACATATTTAGTATTCGAAAATAAAATAAAATTTAGTATTCAGTATTTAATCGACTGCGAAATAGTAAAATCGATGTATTTATTTTCAGAAATTGTAGCGAAATAGTAAAACTAATGTATTCAGTTTCAGAAACTGTAGTAAAATAGTAAAATTTGCATATTCAGTATTCGAAAATAAAGTAAAATTTAGTAATCAATATCCAAAACGGCAGCGAAATAGTAAAATATATGTATTTAGTTTCAAAAATTGTAGCAAAATAGTAAAACTAATGTATTCACTGTCAGAAACTGACAAAAAATTTACATATTCAGTATTGAAAAATAAAGTAACACTTAGTATTCAGTATCTAAAACGGCAGCGAAATAATAAAATTTGTGTATTTACTTTCAGATATTGTAGCGAAATAGTAAAATTAATGTATTCAGTGTCAGAAACTGTAGTAAAATAGTCAAATTTACATATTCAGTATACGAAAATAAAGTAAAATTTACTATTCAGTATCTAAAACGGCAGCGAAATAATAAAATTTGTATATTCACATTCAAAAATTGTAGCGAAATAGTAAAATTAATGTATTCAGTTTCAGAAACTGGAGTAAATTAGTCAAATCTGCATATTCAGTATTCGAAAATAAAGTAAAATTTAGTAATTAATATCTAAAACGACAGCGAAATAGTAAAATTCATGTATTCAGTTTAAAAAATTGTAGCGAAATAGTAAAACCAATGTATTCACTGTCAGAAACTGTAGTAAAATAGTAAAATTTGCAAATTCAGCAAAATTTAGTAATTAATATCCAAAACGGCAGAGAAATAGTAAAATTTATGTATTCAGTTTCAAAAATTGTAGCGAAATAGTAAAACTAATATATTCATTGTCAGACACTGTAGTAAAATAGTAAAATTGATGTATTCAGTTTCAAAAATTGTAGCGAAATAGTAAAACTAATGTATTCACTGTCAGAAACTGTTGTAAAATAGTAAAATTTGCATATTCAGTATTTGAAAATAAAGTAAAATTTAGTATTCAGTATTTAATCGACAGCGAAATCGTAAAATCGATGTATTTACTTTCAAAAATTTTAGCGAAGTAGTAAAACTAATGTATTCAGTTTCAGAAACTGTAGTAAAATAGTAAAATTTGCATATTCAGTATTCGAAAATAAATTAAAATTTAGTATTCAGTATTTAATCGACAGCGAAATATCGATGTATTCACTTTCAGAAATTGTAGCGAAATAGTAAAACTAATGTATTCAGTTTCAGAAACTGTAGTAAAATAGTAAAATTTGCATATTCAGTGTTCGAAAATGTGGTGAAACAGGAAGAATTAAGTTTATTCCGAAAAGGAGCTGTTGCTTTGACAAATTACACGGAGAAAAACAAAGCACAGGTCAAATTTGAGTCGTCCTCGGAGCCGGACACAAAAGGCGAGCGCGAACGCAAATGGCTGCACTCATAAACCGCTGTTTCCACGTGCAAATGGAAATTCCAGTAAGTGTGACAAAAGTGAGCTTTAAAAAACAAACGGCGAGCAGATTAATTAAAATCTCCTGCCCCGGGCGGCAGACATGCACCGTGTGGGAAGCAGCAGAAGGTCGGAGTTTTAAGGACAAAAAGGACGAATTATTTCGAAACGTTAGACTACATATGTATGTGCTACTCTCTGTTTCAACCAAGAGGGAACTTGGTGCAGGTAGTTAGATACGCCGTTCCGCTCAAGGCGACGAACACGTGAAGATAATACACAATGGGGTTTGATTCGAGCCTTACAATCGGTAAGACTGAATTGAATTCCACTCGGGGATAATTATGACATGAACGTTTGTGTTCTTTGACGTTTAAAAAATCAATTTCCCTCATCCGCATTTTATTATACTAATTACCCCCTTTATATGGCATTAATTTCCATGAGTAAACGAGAAAATAAATGCTTTATTCATGTCATGCACTGAATTGAAATATTGTAACATATTTACAAACGTACTACATAAGAATTTAGTCCACAGTTGAATAATGATAAACTCTATTACCGTGTTTTGTTTTTCGAAATAAAAATGCAAATACCGTTTACAAAGATAAGCATTTCATGACTGTGTAATTAAAAGAAACAAGAGAATGTTGAGCTGAAGTTTTCTTAAACGCAACGAAGTTTGATTTTTAACAGTAGATAAAATTCACCAAGGAACAATGACATGAAGTGGAAAATAAATGGTGGCCTTCGTAAGCATTCGGAACAGGATCGGATTCTGCTTAAATTTAAACTGTGCACCGTTGATCATTTGGATGAGGGTAAGCAATAAATTAGACTTTTCTGCGATTAAATATTAGTGTCTGTTCGACTGATGAAATGGCTGAATAAGAAAAAAAAGTAAAAACATACCGTATTTTGTTTAGAATTTTAAAACTACATCGTGATTTGTGCAAGAACGATATAAATTCCCAGTCCCGGCAGCACGATAAGGGAAGGCCGATTAGACAGTACGTGTATTCGCCGGAATACTGTGCTCATGTCGGGAAGGAGACTTGTTAAGGTAAATAATGGAGCTTAAGACAAAAAGACTACAGCTCAGCTTTGTCGGGAGTTCCTTGCACAGCGACAATCTTCTAAGGAGGTGCACGGGCGAAATTGTGGTAATTTATTCGCGAGGCGGTATCGATTTTCGCGTCGAATCTTTACGCATAAAAAAGCGAAACATCTTAAAAGTGTGGTACCTTACGTCTTATTATAATGATGGGATGTTTTGTGGAACGGCGAGGCTCTCTAAGGATGGAATAGAGTTTCGCTGGCACAATAAAAAGCTTACTAAGTTATTACAGACCAAGAATAAGGTATTTAAATTAGTACTAATATTGAAAGAGAATATTTTCATTTAAATTAAATTAGTTAGGGCGCATGTATTTTTTTCTTGAGGCACAAAAACCGCTTGTTCCAGAAATCTAAGGCTAATGCAATCAATAATATTAACATAAAAAAATACCTAATTGCTGCATTCTACATTTGAAATTAACACATTCACATTTATCAGGTACTCCACAAGGGTCAATTCTGGGTCCATTATTATTTAATATATTTATTAGTGCGCAGAATAGTAAATATATGAGAATATCATCGATTAAAAGCTTATTTGAAGCAAATATCGATAATAATAACATAATAATAATAATAACATAATCAAACGTACATTTTATTAATTAAAAAAATAACAATTCCTATGTCAAGCAAATGCATTTCATTAAGTTTTATACCTAAATTAAGTGTTCGAATTGCCACCCACCGACTTCTTGACAATACGCAAGTCTGTGTAGAAATTTTTCTTGCAAATTATGAATTATTTCTGGGGTAACTCTGTGTATTTCATTTATAATACAATTTTCAATTCTTTGTGTGACAGTTAAATGTGCCATAATTAAATTCAACAATAATTTTTATATCGCTTACAATACTTAGAAAGTCGGTATGACAGTGACACTTTGTAAAGATTTACACATACGTGATCAATAAAAAACTTCAGGCATTTCGAAAAACTAAATTTGATAACGTTTTTGTTTTATTTTAGTTGGTTTGGGTTTTCTACCATTCAATCGTCATTTACTCGAAAACTTTCCTATGTAAGATTTTAATACTGTCGGATCGACAATGAATCGATCTTTCAGAATCAAGAAAAAAAATAGGGGGTTGCTATTTAAAAACAATGTCGATGACGTCATTACTCGAAAACAAATGACGGTTGAAAATCGCCTTGTATGCTAAAATATGTATTTTTTAAATTAAAAACCTGTTCGAGGATTCTTCCCAAAAAAAATTTCGTTTCGTTTTTACTGAATTTATTTCATACTTTAGGCGCGTAGTGTATATCATATATTAATGTTAATAAACTTTGTACTTTCATTTGTCTGCTTCATTTATACAAGTCACATTTACTATTTTACCCTTGCAGAAAAGAAGGGTACAAAGTAGGGTCAAAATGTGGGCGATAATATTTAGTTCCGTTTATTTCGTCCTAGATAGTGATATAACGTTGTTTTCTTATTCCCTTTCCTAGTAATGAACCATCTATATCACCTAAGTGAAAAATAAAATATTTTACATAAATTTTCACTTATATCAATCAACGACGCCATTATTAGCATCGCTATCTTAATCCATATTTCTAGCGTTTTTTGCGCTCAACGTGGTCCTTGATAAAAAGTCCCTTTGAAAGAAAAGGGCGCAGGAAAATTTCCCATCATTAATTTCTTTATTGAGGTTTTTCGCGTCCCGAAATTGACAACGTAAATAAAAAATCCTAAAATTATAATTAATGTTCCTCCCCGGTAAAATTCGGCGGAAAACAAAATCCAATTGAACTGTAATTAACTCGAAAATCAATCAAGGGGCTTACTGGGGCTCTAATATACATTAAGACACGTGCCCCTATATAACAGTGTGTCGTTGATAACCTTCAAGTGGGCTCGAACCTGGAAGGAGGTCGTCGGAATGAGGGATTATCCCGCATGACGTGTCTGCTATAGTGGTTTTAAAGATTATTCTGGCTTAATTACGTGGCGAACCTATCCGTATGTCAGCCTCTAATTCCGTCGTGTCGTCGCTGCCACGCCACCGCACCGCCTCGAGTTTCGCCTTATATCTTACGTTTGATGCCGACACGGGGTATTCTATCGGCGCTACAGATGCTTTTTGCATCCCCGCACCGTGTTAGGCTTTCAATAATTTCAGCTTGGCTGTTAAAAAAGAAAAACTTCCTCCGTATATTCATTTCTTCACCAATTTGAACAGTACATACACTAAACATACATTTATTAGGTTATTTAAAAATACCCAGTATGGCAGCTGTAACAGTCCACTTTGGCGACGGATATATTTTCTGTTAGAAAGGTAGACGATTTTTATAAAATCATATCTTAATATATAGAATAAATGTTGTTTTATATTGTGGGTTACAATTTACGTTATTTTTATAAAGTTTCAACCTTTAAAAACCACCCTTAATGATAAAAATATAAAATTAATAGTTTCTTTGACCTTTAAATATTTTTATAGCGCATACAGTATAGATAGAAATCTTTTCAATAGTTTATGGTATTATAAATAATTTATTGCAATATTTCAACCCTTAAAAAACAATCTCTAATAATAGAATACATAAAAAATAATTTTTAATACTTTCAAATGAATAGTACAGTACAGTATAGTACAGTAGTAGATAGTACAAACAGGATAAATTAAATTCTTTTACTTGTTTATAATACAATTTATCATTTATCGCATTGTTTTAACCATTAAATTATTTAAAACGAATTATAATGCCCACCTATAATGTTTATCAGATGGCACAAACTTGCATTTTTTTAAATAGAACACCCTGTATATTTTTGCATATTTGGGTGTTTCGATGGGCCGTTTTTCAGTATGACGTAATTTTAACGAATCTGCAAAATAAACAATCATTGAGAGCCTTGAAGTTTCTTAGAAACCACAGAAGTATTGTCATTATTCTTTAGTTATACAGTGATCGAGGTTTTCAAATTCAAAAATTACTTAAAATTTTTAAATGGAATGGGTTATTTTTATTAAATAATATGAAAAGCAGATAGAATTACCTTTCCAACAATACCATATTATGTGGGGCTACTTCTAATAGTTTCCACGTAAATGAACTTTCAAATTAAATATTCTTTTTTTTAATTTTTCGGGCGCTCAATAAAATCAGTTACGATGATGTATTTACAAATGTTTTTTTTTAATTGATGTTTCCATATGCCAACTATTTATTTAATTAACAATAATTACCAGTTGTGATTTCCAAGCAAAACTAAAATATAATTGTTAACAAATAAAAGTCCCTAACTAACTTTTTTCCCTAATAAACAAATAAAATAACTCCGCGGTTTTAACTTTTGAAAGAAGTTATATACACCATTCGAAAGTTCGTAAAAAAAACCTACAAATTAAAAAAAAAGTTTCTACGACCAATAGGTCCGGAGTTAGCAATTTTTTTACAACTAAATTTGGAAAAAATGTATTTTTTTTTAACTAGAGGATACTTGGTGTCCCTTCGAAGAAAATGAGCCCAAAAAAATGCTTTAGTCATAACCCATTTGAAAATGGGCCTTTTTTGCAAACATGGGATAAATAAACGGAATTTTGCAAAAACTATTTGATCGATCGAGCCCATCCTTTGCTCATCTCTTAAAGATATAGAAACTCACATTTTAGGAAAGTTTGGTAAGATTTTATTAATTATTTAAAAAGTTATTAACAATTACAGAAAAAACATTTTTCCGTTTAATTTTGCAATAAATTTTTTGTTTATAAAGCAATTTTAACTCAAAAAGTCTCATTTTAAAGATGAGTTTCTCTAGATCAAATCGTCTGTTGAACATTTTTTGCTAGGATTAATAGTTTTTTTACAATAATACGCAGAACGAAAAATGAATTTTTTACCTATTTGTTAATAAAAAACAATGACGCTATACTTTTTTCATGACCCACGAGATGAAACGCCTCTTGTATTATCATTCCCAAGACTTTCCAACAATAAAATCACGCCCAGTAATTTTCACGATTTCTCGATGATTTTTCACCTTTATTTCTTGGTCTAGACATGAAATTATCTTCTACCAGCCATATCTCCTATTGCACCTACATACATGAAAAAGAACTCAATCGTTTTCTTTTTCTACAAGCTTCAGTTTCGTTTTTAGAATGTTTAATTTTCGAGTTATTCGTGAAAAAGTACTGGAAAACGTCTCTTTTTAATAAAAATGTACATTTTCAATAACCAATAACTCAGAAAATATTGATCTATCGAAAAGTGAGCGTTTGCTTTTTGCTTAAAATTTAATGTTTTATCGATTCCTGGAGTTATTTTCCACCCCCTAGAAGGGGTGGCTTCCACCTCCTGAGCAAAAGCGCCCATCGGCACCATATAACTTTTGTTTCTTGAGCTATTTTTTACTTAAAGTCCAAGTTTCACCTCAATCGGTTCTATCCGAAAGAATTCGGAGGGGAAACCCTTGGTTCCCTGAACTATTAAGCACGTAGCGAGTCCGAAGCAGTCTGACCGTGCACGTGCACAAGATGCACAGGGTCGGCTTACATTTATGGTTAAATTTCTTAATTAATGCGTTTGCATAGGTCGACCAGTGCATCCTAGACTATTATGAATGAAATAGCAGTACAATTTTTACTACAAACATCAAACATAAATATTTGTTTCTGGTAATCAATTCTTAGACAATAATAGATCCGGAGCGGGCTTGATTATCTCGTCAATGCCAAGACCTCCCTCCGCGGCGCCGGTTCTCGCTCGCCATGCAGATAAACCAATTAAAATCACCACCGCACTGAAAGGATACGCGTCAATAGCGTTAGGAGGCCCCGTGAGTTATCCTTGTTGTATATAGCACCCCTATTATCCAATATAGGGGCCCTCCTCTCGATGTATAGTTCTCAGATAACCCATGTGATTGACTTTGAAATTAATTATATCAATTGGATATCTTTTCCGAACCAGAAATATAGGCCACCATCAATCTGCGGGACGTCCCAAGGCCGAAGCCGGTTAAAAAAATATTCCCCACGCGGGAAACAGACTTAGCAGTTCTTTGTTGTCGAAAAGGAGTTCGGTTAAGCCCGAGTTTTCCCGTTAGAGTTTTAATCCTAGCAGAACAGATTTAATAAATCGCTGGAATAACAAATATTTGTCCGTGTTCGTGTAAACATGAAACCCCGGTTTTCCAGTAATTATATAATTCAGTTATTGGCGAAATGGTAATTAGAATTGTAATTATTAAAACAATGATTAATTAAGCGACCTCTTTCGGGCTCAACGTCGCTACGAAGTTAAAAATTAATTTATATTTGGCGTGCTCAATTAAAATCTCTAAGCCAAATGGAAGTATTCACATCCGAAAATCAATGGACATTTAATTAGTTCACTTGACGGCATAAATTATTTTTGATTTAGCTACTGCGACCAATATGGGGGTTTCCGAAATATGTTCAGGTTCATCCAAAGATTTTCTTTAGGATATGAGATGTTCGCGCGGTTTCCTATAGATTTTGATTGTGTTTTGATAGGTTTTTATGTATCTGACAGCATATTTGAATTTTTATTCATTTAGAATTTGCTTTGACGTATTTTATGGTAATTACACAGGGTGTCGTGGTTGAAAACATACATGGGTATCAAATTTTCGAAACGGAGAGAGTTGACTAACCAAATTTGGACAAGACGTAGCTAATACAATGCGAAACATCGCCTTGATGTTAAAATTGTTGTCACAGCCGTTCTTAGTGGTGAAAATTCGAAATATTTGGAATTATTCAATTTACGTGGCTGAAAACATACATCCAGAATAAAGTGTACAAAGATACAGATTCGGGGACTCAGCAGATTTAGGCTAATTCACCTATTTCCGAAATCGCTTCGTTTGGCCGCTAGATGGGCTCAAAGTTCGTGAAAATTTTTTGAATTTTGTAAATAACTCGAATACGTATTATTCGATTTTGATTATTTTTGGGGTATGGACTTTTGCTTTTAGTCTACAATTTTTGGTGTTATACAGAGTGTTTTTTAAAACGACACCTACAAAATTGATGTATGGTGAGAATATCCGTTCATAACTTATTCCTCTTTCGGGCAATAATGACAACTATTTTTCATTTGATATGTGATACCATTTGAAAGTTTTTGGCCCCTTGAAAAATTTTGACTAAATCGGGTACAAAAAATATTTTTTAAACATATACATTATCTTGCCTACAGTACTTAACAAAGTTTCAGTAGGCCCTGATTTTATAGGTTGACTGTAATTTCAGTTTGATCTTTAAATAAATGTACCTGCCAATTCTGTTTTACTAAATGCGAAATTCACAATGAACAGGTATATGCTCAAAAAAATCCACATGCTATCAAAGTGAAACATTATCAGCATCAATTTCGCAATAATGTTTAGTCTAGGATCATTGATGGTATTATTATTCTACCCAATAGACTGAATGAGGGAATTTATTTAGAATTTTTGCAAAACCCTAGTTATTGAAAGATGTGCCGTTATTACTCAGAGCTAATATGTGGTTTATGCATCCACCACATTTCACTGTAAATATCCGGCAGTATCTGAACCAAAGATTCCTTCGTCGATGGATCGGTAGAGGGATAATGTTTCTGTTAACTGGCCTTGTACGTTCACCAGACTTAACACCTCGCGACTATTATCTTTGAGGCACTCTGAAAACAACGGTGCATGCTTCCACATCTAACACTGAAGAAGAGTTGTGGAAGCATATCCAAAATACCGTAAATATTTTAAAATACAGCCCTTAAGAACTGCCGAATTAAGCTTTGTTGTAGAAACAATGGCGATCATTCTGAACAGTTTTTATAATAAGTTGTACTAAATTTAATAACATCAACTTTGTCACTTTTAACTCCAGCTTTTTTAAGTCTATTTGATTGTTTTTACGAATTATTTCATTATATGTTATTCTGGGACACCCTGTATAGTTTCTGTGATGATTTTTTGAAATTAAATTTGATTCAGCAAGTCCTTGTCGTGGCTTCTAAAGAACTACTGACTATTGTTGCAAAATTGCTACATGCTACTATTTTAGTTTTCTAAAAAGTGTTTAACCTAAAGTACCAAATTCCTGAGACTGAACAAAAGTACAAATACATAGACAGTTGTCGATCCTAAACTTCCAGGCGCACTTTTATGGCTGCGGGGGAGTTACGAAACCATTTAAACCATCTCCGGGGCGGCGGCGTTATTCCAGACCGCGAAGAATATCCGCCGCAAAAAATTGTAAAAATAAATAGAGATCGGTTGCAGGCGATGGGCCGTACGTGGTTTGTTTTACAAAGTTGTTTTTATTTTCAATGGCCATCGAGCCGGTTTGGAGTAATTCTAGACAATGGCTGGAATGGTGAAATGCAGGAGTGCTTATCTTTATTTGCCAGCCGCCGTGCCGCAACGGACGGCCCCAGGGGCGGCGCGGGGCCGCAAGACGAGGGGAGGGCGAGGCCGTAAATAACCCGCATTGTTTGTTATTAAATTGTTTTAAAATCGATAGCCGTGGAGCTGGCACGAGATGCCTAACGTGCGCCTCGTCGGGAATCCGGAAAAATATTTCTTAAATTTGCTTGTGTTCGAATTATGTTGAAGCGCATTTTTTAAATAACTGATTCGCATTGGAATTTTGAGGGCCTCGAAGTATTTGCAGCTTTTCGAAAGATTCTAAAGTTATTTTTATATATTTCGAAGTTTTTTAGGTATTTCGATGTATTTCAAAATATTGTCAAGTATTTTGAGCTATTTTAGGACTATTTCTATGCCTGCTAAAGCTTTTAGTACAGTCATTGAAGCTTTTCACCTCCGAATTCTTTGAAACTGAACCGATCGACTTGAAATTTGGCAGATAGTTAGAGAAAAGGTCAATGAACATTAGTGACACAGCGCCAATTGACGCTTTTACCCTGTTAGAGGTTGACACCCCTTTCTCGGGGGTTGAAATTTTTTTTTAAATAACGCTGGAAGTCGATAGAGAATTAAATTTTAAGCAAAAAATATTCGAAGAATTTTTTCGAGAAATCAATAGTTTTTTTGTTATTCACGATTGAAAACTTTTGAGTAAAAAAAGACTTTTTCAAAGTATTTTTCGCGAATAACTCAAAAATTACGTATTTTATTTAAAAAAGTGTAATGAACAAAAATGTAGCTCGTAAATAAACAAAGAAAATCGTTTTTTAAAAAGTGTTGTACGTCCTATACAAAGCGAAATATGGTTAGTGGAAGGGGACTTGTTTTGGGGGAATACTCGAATCGATGTATTCAACGTCAAATAACGGAAAAAGGATTAATTTTACGTGTATAACGCTCCTATCCTACGAGTTTTTTGTAGTACTCAAAAAGACCTTCAAAATGAGTCCTTATAAAAGTTAATTAGAGCAAAATTGAAGGAGATCGTCAAAAACAGATGGGTTGCTCATATTTTTTAAGGAAAAATGAGCAGTAAACGATGTACCATTTAAATTAATCGTAGACCCTTTACAATTAGTTTTGTTTTAGTGTTTTTCATACGATCCTGAAGTTAGACCGGTTTAGAATTCGTATTTTTTTAATAATGTGCGGTAAAAGTTGAAAACGATTTTTCATTATTCAAAAAAAAATTGTCTTATTTATATAATAACTGTGAAACTATGAAAGATACGTAAAAATGACAGACAACAAAAATGTAGCTTTTTTTATTCCTATAGAATAAAAAATAAAGGAGATATCTCCACTTGAAGTATCTATTTTAGTGAAAAAACGTCCTGTCTCGAGCCCTTCGATCCTTTCCCTTTAAAAAACGAAGGACTTAAAGGGTTTTATATGCAAACGATCTTACAGCTCTTGAAATTATCTTTAAAATGCTTTTTTGTAGGATACTGTAGCTTCAAAATTAACCGAGTTATGGTAAAAAAACCAATGACATTTTTTCGGAGCAAAATAGGCTTTCTCATTTTTTGAGCAAAATGTTAGGATTATAAACGTTTATATAGGTAAATATCTGTGTACATAATACATATATATGTACATACATACACACACACACACACACACACATATATATATTGCACAATTATAGCATTCCAAGATTTAAAACCTAATTTTTTATCATTTTTTTAGCATAGGGGTGATTTATAAGGGTTGAAAAGTGTTATGAGATACAAATTCTTTCATAAGCAAAGAGGGATTTTTTATTTTAAATAATTGCACCGTTAAAACATTCCAAGCTTTTAAAAAGTAATTTTTTATCATTTTTGTCAATACAGGGGTGGTTTTTAGGGGTTGAAAGGGAAAAATTTCTTTTATTAGCTATAAGGTAACTTTTATTTTAAATAATTGCACGATTAAATCATTCCAAATCTTTAAAAAGCAATTTTTTATAATTATTTTTTGCATAGGGATAGTTTTTAAGGGTTAAATAAAGAGTCGAAAAGATCAAATATATCATAAAACATGTTCGAGAACATGGAACATTATTTAATATTTGTGCTTGAACGAGATTTTTATCAATAAAATGCTTGAAACTTAATTTTTTCAATTTTTTTCACTTAGGGGTAGTTTTTACCCCTAAAAAACAAAAAGCGTCAATCGGGCTTATGTCACTTTTGAATTTGAGCCTAAGATGAGCCTTATTCTAAATTTTCATGCAAATTCATGCAGTTTCAAAGAATTCGGAGGTTACAGCTGATTTTCAGCTTCAAAACGATACGGCAATTCTCTTTACTATCCGATGGTAGGGTGCAAGATAAGGATAAATTTGTATGTGCTTTTCACCACTGGTAGTAAACTAATCGGTAGATTCCTACGTGACTCAATTTGCGGAAATCCTTAAAGTAGCACAGTCCTATTGATTTCAAAGGGCATCCTCCTCAACTACCTGCCACAAATACTTACACCTCTATTAGGTCCAAGTTGTTCTATTAAGCGAATATTATTATACAAATTCAGAAATTTGCCGCCGGATTTGTCTGAAAATAACGTGGTAGAAATGGTATCACAAATTAGTTTGTATTTATGTACTTGTATTTTAGGAATTAATTTTCTAAAATGTCCCCCATTTTCGCCGTCACTGGCGAACATGATACTCGCTCTTTACGGAGCATTTGCGGTCGGACCAGGAATAAATCCCAAAGAAATAAGGGCTCTTATTTATTTGTCTTCGGAATTGATTGTCAATTTTAAAGCAACTGTTTGTGCATTGTACTCCCGAGACTAAGGATCCGAATATAATTATTGTTTTTCAGTCCTTACATTTTTTTTATTCGTTCGATTTGTTTGTTCTGCCGTATTGCTACGAGGAAATTAATTGGGTATTATCATATCTGCCCTTCCAGGAGCTGATTCTATACCCCAGATTTATTACCTTATTTGGGGTGTATTTTTCTACCTTTCCCGAATTGAAAGAAATAATAAATACAAAGCTCCCGGAAAAATTTATGTTGCCCGGGATATTTATTGCAGCTCTTTGTTTGATGTCATTCGGGATTAATTTTAAAAGATAGAGATACATTGATTTCCCCAATTTGTTACCTTCCTATAAACAAAAAGCTACTGGTCAATAGTAGTAGGGTTATATGTGGACTCATTTTTTTGTTAGATCCCAAAAACTAATTATTAGTCGTAGTGCATATGTAGTTCAAAATCTAGGGACTTTAACCGTAGCGTCAAATCGACTTCTGTCAAGATGACGACCATAAATCAAACAAACATCAACCTCATCATCATAACAAAATTTTAAGTAAAATTAAAACCTACACATAAAACAAAACAAATGGCTGCTGCTGCCGCCCCCCGTAAAGCTTCCGCCTCTGGGGTAAGTGGTCCCCCTGTGGGTATAGATCTGGGCACCACCTACTCCGTCGTGGGTGTGTTTCGAAACGGTACGTAGCTCTGCTTTGCTTACTCACTCGATTTATTCCAAATCTTCCTAAGGCGCTGTGGACATCATCGCCAACGACCAAGGTAACCGCACGACACCAAGCTACGTCGCCTTCACAGAAACTGAGAGGCTTGTCGGCGATACAGCAAAAGCACAAGTAGCCATGAATCCCACAAACACGGTATACGACGCTAAGAGATTAATAGGTCGGCGGTTTGACGACCCCTTGGTGCAACAGGACATAAAGCACTGGCCCTTCGATGTGATAAACGACAAGGGGAAGCCTAAGATCCGCGTCAAGTACAAAAACGAAATGAAGACGTTCTACCCTGAAGAGATTTCCTCCATGGTGCTGGCAAAGATGAAGGAGACGGCGGAAACTTACCTGGGGATGCTGATTTCGAGGGCCGTCATCACGGTGCCGGCATATTTCAACGATTCACAAAGGTATTTCTTTCCTGTTGAGCTAACTCTTTATTTTACTTCCAAAGATGATTAAAAGATTATTTTTACGTTATTTATAGTAATATTTTTGAAGACAGGCGACCAAGGATGCCGGTACCATAGCGGGATTGGACGTCCTGAGGATCATCAACGAACCAACAGCAGCAGCCATCGCCTACGGCCTGGACAAGAAGAGCGATGACGATCGGTACGTGCTGATTTTCGACATGGGCGGTGGCACCTTCGACGTGTCGATACTGCAGATTTCTGGTGGGATATTCGAGGTTCAATCCACAGCAGGTGACACTCATTTGGGTAAAACTAATCAATTAAACTAGCGGATACTTCACCTTATCTTCTGTTATAGGTGGAGAAGACATTGACAACAGAATGGTACAATACTTTGCTGATGAGTTTAAGAAGAAATATAAAGTGGACATCAAGGATAACAAGAGGGCTCTGAGACGACTGCAGACAGCTTGCGAGAGAGCCAAAAGGACCCTGTCGTCTACGAACCAAACTAGCATAGAAATAGATTCCTTGGCGGATGGGAAGGATTTGTACTCTTCCACGACCAGAGCAAAATTTGAAGAGGTAAATTTACAGTTAAAAAAAAATAGGATAAGTCTAGGGATAACGGTCGTACAAATATAAGTGTTTGGGGATTTACTAGATACTTATCCTCAGTATTATTAAAAAAAAATACCTTCGACAAAAAAAATGTCATGAAGATTTAGATTTAGACAATAAGTTTTAACGGACGCCATAACCACCGGTTAATAAAAGATTTAAAAATATATACGTTTACACTGTGCTTATGATAACAGAATTTTCATATGTTTTGCCAAGTATAAGAGGAATTACTAGAATTCATGGTCAAAACAAAAAAATCACGGTCATCACCTCCTATCTCATGAAACAACGATTTTATGACCGAACTATGTGGGACCAAATCTAATATCTCTTCCTTGTTTGTATTCGAACCCGCGACCGACTAATATTGCCCCATGTGACGATATTTGACCGTCTTCAGCTGAACAATGACATTTTTATGAGGACCCTGGAGCCGGTGGAGAAGGCCATAAAGGACGCAAAAATTAACAAAAGCAAAATAGACGAAGTGGTGTTGGTGGGCGGATCAACGAGGATCCCGAAAGTCCAGAGCCTTCTGTCGGGCTTGTTCAACGGCAGAGAGCTTAATAAATCCATAAATCCAGATGAGGCAGTGGCGTACGGTGCCGCAGTTCAAGCCGCGATCCTGTCAGGAGACAAATCGGACGTCGTGAAGGACCTTTTGCTGTTGGACGTGACGCCATTGTCGCTAGGTGAGTCACCAAAGAATAGTTTCATAAGATATATTACGATTTATTTATTATTTACTTTTTTCAAGCATTATGCTATCGTCCGGTATTGGAAACATCGGTAAATTTATAAAAGGATGTTTTAGAACGTCCCCAATCTAGAGAATTCGAAGTAGTAACTAACATGTATCGTCCTCTTCGACTAATCGATACAGCCAAACCCTGCTAAGTCTACGATCGTCGTAAATCTGACATCAATTAGAATTCTATTCTTAGTACGTCCCATTCCTTAGATTCTAACTTCGGCGCGTTAGTTATTAATTACTTCATCGCCTCTCGTTGTTTCAACCCCTTGAGGCGATAGAATTGTAAGTGTCACATAAGTGGCAATGAAAATTACATCGTTGTTCCTCTGTAGCAGACGCAGACAGCACGGATTACCCACTCGACTAAATCGGATGATGAATTTTTAAAGGGCACATAATGAATATCGTCGGAATAGGAGCTAGATAGAATAAGCAGATTCGTACCCGAAAGGTTTAATTTGATGATGTGACCTTTCTTTTGTGTTCGTCTCGATGAAGCGACAAATTTAATTATAATAAAGGAACCAGGAATCATGAATATTTTTCAAGATTTAGCTGTTATGCTTTCTTTAAATAAAACTGAGATTACCTGTTTCTTTTTTAATATATGTATATCCCAATTGGTTTTTGAGTCTATTAAATGAAAATGTTCCGACGTTTTGACCAAGAAAGATTGTAGAAGTTTGCCAGTTGAGTTAAGGGACACTCTGTATGTCGCGAAATTCTGTGCAATTTACCTTGTCGAGCATTAAATCTTATAGTGTATAACAATTTCTAGGCATTGAAACCGCTGGAGGAGTGATGACAGTCATTATAAAGAGGAATTCCACAATTCCAATCAAGCACACGCAAACCTTTTCCACCTTCTCCGATAACCAACCCGGCGTTTTGATCCAGGTGTTCGAAGGAGAAAGGTCCCTTACACGCGACAACAACCTCCTGGGCAAATTCGAACTTTCAGGTGAGCTAAAAACGAATAGGAAAAAGCCAGGGGTTTGGAAATAGTTCTCTGTGATTTACCGCAACGATAACTATGAACATGATAACAGTTTCTGGTGCCCTGTTTGTATTTTAATTCCCTCCTTCGGTTCTAGGATTCCCCCCAGCCCCTAGGGGCATCCCCCAGATAGAAGTAACCTTCGACCTGGACGCAAACGGCATCCTCACCGTCAGCGCGACCGAGAGCGCCACCGGCAAGAAGAGCGACATACGCATCAACAACGACAAAGGCAGACTGTCGAAGGACCAGATCCAAACGATGATAGAGGATGCGGAAAAGTTCAAGGAACAGGACCTGGAGATGAGAGCCGCGGTGGCAGCCAAGAACGACCTGGAGTCGTACCTGTACCAGATCAAAAACCTGTTGAACGACCCCATGGTTTCGTCTAGGATCAGTGACTCGGACAAATCCAAGATATTGAGAATGTGTGGAGAGATCACGGATTGGATGAACGGCAAAGATATCTACACGGAGAAGGAGTATGCTTTGAAGAGGCAGCAGCTGGAGAATCTGTGCAAGCCTGCGGTTTTAAATATTTATGGGAGACGAGGGTCGAGTGGAAATCAGAATGACAGGAGGTTTCCCTCTCCCGGAAATGGTCCAGCCTCCGGTCCAACTATCGAAGAAGTCGACTGAATAATAAGTAACTGTAAACGGTTAATTCTTTCTCATTGAACCATAATTTTTATTAAAAGGGGCTGATCAATTTTGTTCGATTTTTTATTAATTCTCTTGCCGAAGCACTGTTCTATTTGAACTTGGAAACAGCAAAGATGTGAAAATTTTAAATGCCATTTAGGTACCATTTAGACTCTAAAATTAAGTAGACTGCTCAATGTGAAACCCAACGAAGAACTGCCTCTTTTTCACTTCGCTTCGACACGCCCATCTCTTGGGTCCAGACGTTTCTGTTCTTATCTTACTGGCAGGAACCCTGAATATTAGGACGCTTTGGCATAACTATGTCATGTTAATGGTTATCTAATTGACTGATTTTACATTTATCTAAATAATTTTGAGACTAAACTTACAGATAACCCTAGCCTTCCTCTAGTGACTCCGTGTAGCAATACGGGACGGATTAGTCCATCTCATTTAATCTATTCTTGGAAAGTTCGCCTAAAAACCAGCTATTTGACCTATTATTATTTTCCTGACAACATTCCAACAACTTATTCTTGGAATTCCTACGATCTTTGGAATGTATTTTGCGCGTTATTTGAAATATCGATTTTCCTGTTTATACCAGATGCCCAACACATGGCCCCGACAGTCTAAGTGAACTTGTTAAAAAATATTGGTAAATTTCTCCGAAGAACGACGCTAAACCTACTTGAGAGCCCTTAACTTTCGATAATTAGTGTTGACTGAAATATTTTACTTTTTGGCCCATCCGTTCCGAGAACTAATAAATAAATTGCCACGCGTCCCGGCTTTTGTTACATAAGCAAATTCTCTTAACGTCGGATCGAAACGTCGACAAACAGCGGCGAAAACGAAATGAAAGTGTGTCTAGTTGGAAACTCCTAGAAAGAGGATCGCGTCGGGAGTCTAGTCAACTTCCAAACAAAACGTAACGGGGGTCTGGCGAGATTGGCAATCAAGAGCTGGCCTCGTGGATTCTTTTCTACTTTTCGACAGTGCCCCAACTTGCTACACTCTCGCGTCCCCATTGTTGTCAATCTAAATTGCCCGCTTTTATTTGATCCGAGCGCCGATATTGTAATTTCTGTTCGTGAGTTTGATAAAGTGGTTTTATACGCTTTGACGAACGGAACGAGCGGAATGTTTTTTAATAGCGTCGCGCCGCCGTGCTACCGTCGCGTGCAGACGGACTCGGCGGTCGGTAATTTCCTAGTAAGAGGCCCATAAAGCTGCTTGAGAAGCATTTTTTTCACGTACGAACGTCTCGGATTAAATCACCGGGCGTCCAATGGAAATCAAACATGTTAAGTCGATTTAAACGATAAAAAATTATTGCCGTGTCTTTGCCCATACGTTTGCGTCCGGTAAATATTTGTTTCAACTGACTAACTGGTGCAGCGATTAACCCCAGTGTTCTGTGGTGACATTTATTTCCCCGACTTTTACCGTTTAATGCTTTGTTAGCGTTGTTCGGGACGTTACACCGAATGGAAAGATATTTATACTGATTATACATTGAAATAGTGCAGGTTTTTCACCACATGCTTGAATATAATAAAAGAACTAATAGAACATTCATATAGGTCCATATTTTTTCATGATGAATTCATCAGAAAGAAAATCTAGTCTCGTTAATTTTGTCAATACACTGCATCGACCGAAAATCATGTTTCATAATTAACGTGACAGTTTGTTTTCTGCGCGTTTACCATACCGTCATATCATACCACGTGCGAAGTCAACTGGCAGTAGCGGCTTTTCAAAGGCAATACGCCTTTTTAATAGAACAGGGGAGGCTAGCCTCCGCTATACTTCGTAATCGTTCGGAACAGGATCGGATTTTGCTTAATTTAAACTGCTATAGTCTTTCCGAAGTCAGTTGAACGTGTATAAAAACCCCTAGCGATAAAATGTAATGAGTTTCATAGGCGTCCCTAAAAAATTTTCCTTAAAGATTTCCCCTTCTTGTGTTTAACAGTGGCGTGCATGACCTTAACAGGGAAACGGTGACAGAGTACTCGCATGCCACTGAGGTTCATTTACCGTAAAAAAAAGTTACGACGTCGTTCGTTGATTGTATTTTATAGTGTCCCACGGAATGCGGAATGAAATACTAGACCCGCAGGTACACATACTTCACATTAGGTATTTCGAGCGGCGGGCGAACGGAAAGCGGTAAACGCAGTTTACGGTGAAAGCGTTTACTTGTAATTTGAAATATAATCGTCACAATTCCAGATTATGATTAAGCGATGTTTGTGGTTTCGGTTATTTAGATGTCGGTTTAGGGAATAATTACGCATAATGTCTAGGCAATTAATGGGTTTTGCTCTAATTCCGAACTTCTATATCGCTGTGGATTTACTTCGCCTCATCTGCCCCCTAATTATGTTCTGGGTGAAAATGAGGAGATAGTTCCCTATTAATTGGATGTTAATAACTGCGTCTAGTCTTGTCTGGCTCTATACCGAGCGTTTCGAAGGATTTCGATGAAGAAAAAGTAATAGTTATTTATTGTACAAGTGTTTTAAGTAGCATTTTAGGGACATACAGGGTCGGAAAGTCCCCATGGTTCATCGGCCGTTATAAGAAGTGGATCTTATTTGTGGAAGGGCGAAATGGGCGGTGACTATTAGACGCCTTCATTATAGCCATCTTTCTCTATCGCACGGATTTCTGTGACTTACTTTATCGCTCTCACGTAACGACCACCGATGAACCATGGGGACTTTCCGACCCTGTATGCCAATTTTCCACCAATGAGCAGAATTCTAAAAAATCAACTTCATACATAGTAATACATAATTTTAATTATATATCTTGATAATAATAATGCACTAATAGACCAGGGTCGATAATTTTTGAAACCAAAAAAAATTATAGTAGGATGAAACCCATTGGAAAAAAAGAGAATATAACAGAAATGAAAGGAAAACTAATTTACGGGCGATCTGAGGTCGGGAAGGGGAAGGGGGTGAGTTTTTAAGGGTAAAAAACGGTTTCCCTTGATTTCCAGAAAAACTACAAGTCTTATGGAAAAAAGTTAAATGGCAAAGTTGTAGGTAATAAAAAGATCTACAACTTTTGTATTTACACTTTTTTCACATAACCTCAAAATTTATGTGAAAAATTCAAATAACCAAGTTTTTGGTTTTTTATTTTTATCTTTTACAAACAAATTTTTTTTTCACGAAATTTGGTGAAAACTTACCTATTTATGTCCCAAACACGCTGTAATTTTTTTGATTTGAAATATTTATTTTTTCACCTTATTTTTACTTAATATCGAAAAAGCACCCTAATTTTCAATCGAAAATTCTCACGTCAAAATATCTGCTTTTTTAAAAACGTCGGTGGGCTTTTTCTTCGTTGAAATCTCTACTTTCTGATGGTGTAAAAAAATATATACATTACTATGGTAAGTTTTCTCAGGAAATGCAAAGAAACGAACTAGAATCCGAAAATTTTTTTCTAATCATTATGTACAATTTTGAGCTATTTATTAAAATTTACACTTTAATTACTCGAAAAACGTAAGATTCCATGTTACATTGATAAACAAAAAAATTACAAGTCGAAATATACTATTATAATTAACAACCAAATAAGTTAATAAAGTTAATATTTAATAAGACATCTACAATATTTTGAGAAAGTTGTAGAATCTTCTTTCGTTTCTTTGCATTTCCTGAGAAAACTTACCATAGTAATGTATATTTTTTTTCACCATCAGAAAGTAGAGATTTCAGCGAAGAAAAAGCCCACCGACGTTTTTAAAAAAGCAGATATTTTGACGTGAGAATTTTCGATTGAAAATTAGGGTGCTTTTTCGATATTAAGTAAAAATAAGGTGAAAAAATAAATATTTCAAATCAAAAAAATTACAGCGTGTTTGGGACATAAATAGGTAAGTTTTCACCAAATTTCGTGAAAAAAAAATTTTTTTGTAAAAGATAAAAATAAAAAACCAAAAACTTGGTTATTTGAATTTTTCACATAAATTTTGAGGTTATGTGAAAAAAGTGTAAATACAAAAGTTGTAGATCTTTTTATTACCTACAACTTTGCCATTTAACTTTTTTCCATAAGACTTGTAGTTTTTCCGGAAATCAAGGGAAACCGTTTTTTACCCTTAAAAACTCACCCCCTTCCCCTTCCCGACCTCAGATCGCCCGTAAATTATTTTTCTTTTCATTTCTGTTATATTCTCTTCCTTTTCCAATGGGTTTCATCCTACTATAATTTTTTTTCACTTTTTACCATTTTTGAAGGCTTAAGCACTGGTCTATAAACCCGAACCAGATTCAGACGTTTTGTCATTACACATATGCGTGGTAGTGATGTATGGTTAATCTACGGCGAATGTCAGCAAAAGTCTGTAGAGGCACCGCATCATTATGTAGAACATTTTCCAATGAACGTCCATCCTGAGACGCTAACGAGTCAACGTTTTTATTATTTTTCTGCTCAACGCTTTTTCCCAATAAACAGGGTATAAGAAATTTGACTGCCATTACTTCAACATGAGTTAGAGTAATTATAAATGAACAAAAAAGTTGTATATTACAGGGGCGTAAGATTAACTACTATATATTTTTTTCACTTTTTACCATTTTTGAAGGCTTAGGCACTGGTCTATAAGATAAAAAAAAATGACTTAAAAAAGTAATAAGTGTTCAATATGACCCCCTTTAACAGCTCAACATTTGTCGATTCTAGAGATATCACCATCAGTCACCGCTTTTGCTATTTCAGCTGCAGGCAATTCACGGAACGCTCTTCGTATTCGAGCAATCAAATCCTCTTTTGAAGCAACGGGTGTAGAATAAATTTTTTGCTTTATTACTCCCCAAACATAAAAATCTAATGGAGTGAGGTCGGGAGACCTCACTGGCCAATTCCACGGGCCTAGGCGTTTCATCCATCTATCTTCAAACATTTCAGTCGGCTGTTGATCGATTTGATTGTGACAGTGAGGTGGAGCCCCGTCTAATCGATACCAACACTTCCTTAGTTGGTCTAAAGGTATATCATCTAGAAAATCTGCCACAACCGTTTGCAAAATATTGAGATACCTGTTGGCATTTAAATTTTCTAAATTATTCGGCAGATGTTACGCGTTTCGAAAATGATGGCAACAATGCTACAAGGGTTGTTAAATGTGACTAAAAACTGCTAACCGCTTCAAAACAACAGCACCCATTCAGCGCCCGCCGAAAAATCCAGGTCCCATTCACGGAAACGGAATTTTATTCCGTAAAATAACTTCCGAGAGGCATTTCCTCGGCAGTGTAGGATAGATAAAAACTACAATATCTATTGATGAAGTAAAATCCATCAATTTATACTTGGGTAATGGAGGACGAGAGCTGGCGCGGCACTAGTGGGTCGGAGTAATGCCGGAAAATAGAAAAGAATCCATGAAAGAGGTTCTTGATTGCCAATCTGGCCGATCCTTGTTACATTATGTGGAAAGTTGGCGAGACCTTAACACGAGTTTTTAAGTTGCCAGGACTTCTAAGCCAGATGGAGGTCATTTTATTCCTTTGCCCGGTGCTGTTAAACGGATGGCGGCTTTAATTTAATAATGTCGCAGAGAATTATTATAAGCCGTAGTCGAATCGCGGAATATTTAATACTTCCCTGGAAAGAGTTCCCTGAACAACTAAACCTTATAGTTTTAGTTTCATTAACGCGACAATTTTCAGAACATGAAAACTTCCAGCTGTTCCTGTGGAATAATAATAAACTATTCCTTCTCCCACACAAGCCCTCTACAAATACTATTTCCGAAAACTGCCATAAAACGTGTTTTTGTTAAAGTGGTACCTTTTTATTTAAAATATACGGTTCCATTTAAAATTTTCAGGTTGACCTCTAAATGACCTGGAAGGTCAGGGTCAAGGTCACCGTTGGATTAGTCACTCAAAACCCTGCAACTTTTGTCCTAATCATTTTTTTGTTTGGGCAGCATTTTCTGAGATAGAGGGGGGGTTCCAAACTTTTTGAACACCCGTATGTATTTGAATGTAGTTTATGCTTCTTTTACGAATTATTTACTTGAAAATATATATTTGGGGCGTTCCACGCCAAATCGGACGGTTCGAAAAATTTTAATTTTCGATTTCCTTAATTTTTTAATGTTTTTTAGTACCCCTCAAAAAAGCCTTTCTGGTAAATTTTCAGAATTTTTTGATTACTTGTTCAAAAGATATAAAATTTTCAAAAAACGCTCTTTTTTTTGGTTTTTTGATCATAACTTTCTTAATAATAGTCCAAATTAAAGCTTTTTTTATAAAAATATTTGTTTTTAGATGGCCTTTACAGATAAAAATACAAAAGAAATATTCAGTGTTTTTGATTAAGATTTTTAAGTTTGAAATTTTAAATCGTGTTTTTGAAAGTGAGTGTATCTTTCGATTTTTGTGAAAATTTTTTATTTCAAACTACTATTCTTTTAACAACTTTTAGGACCGGTCCGGTCGTGGGCCCTCCATAATTACTATTTTTTTTTTGATTTTTGAAATTTAAAACAAAATTTTTCTCTATAAATCATTATAAGTACCGATTTTTGTATACCCTTTTTTACTTATTTTAAATTAATATTAATACTTTTTAATTATTAATAGGTGTTTAAAATCAATAAGTAAACGTAGTCTATTTATAAACAATGATAACAAACGTTTTTATTTATTTTCGTGTTCTTTTAAAAATTGTTGCAAAATTATTTTATCAATTTTTTTTTGTTGCAAAGTATTTTTTTTTATTTAAATAATAGTATCTTTATGAATTTCTATTCTATTTAAAAAGAGTCGCACATCTTATGATTATTATTGATGTCAAATTTTCACCTGAGAAACACTATTTAGATGCAAAAGAAAAATTAAATTTGCGATACAATATAGGGACCCAAAAATTTCATTCAATCATTCTAAGGAGCAATGGAAATATATTAGGTAAGGAGTATTCTAGTTTACAAAATAATATTTTGTTCCTTGGAATGATTGAATGAAATTTTGGGTTTGTTTGGGTTTGGCTGTATTGTAACGCAAATCTAATATTTTTTGCATCTAAATAGTGTTTCTCAGCTGAAAATTTGACAGCAATATTCATAAGATGTGCGACTCTTTTTAAATTGGATAGAAATTCATAAAGATACTATTATTTAAATAAAAAAATACTTTGCAACAAAAAAATAGCATTGATAAAATAATTTTTAAAAGAACACGAAAATAAATAAACACGTTTGTTATAATTGTTTATAAATAGACAACGTTTAATTATTGATTTTAAACACCTATTAATAATTAAAAAGTATTCAAATTAATTTAAAATAAGTAAAAAGAGAGTAGACAGTGACAAAAATCAGTACTTATAATGATTTATAGAGAATTTTTATTTTACTTTTCAAAAATCAAAAAAAAAATAGTAATTATGGAGGGCCCACGACCGGACCGGTCCTAAAAGTTGTTAAAAGAATAGTAGTTTGAAATAAAATATTTTCACAAATCGAAAGATACACTCACTTTCAAAAATACGATTTAAAATTTCTAACTCAAAAATCTTAATCAAAAACACTGAATATTTTTCAAAGGTATGATAAATCGATTACCACATGTCGAACGAAAATAACACACGATAGAAAAGTGTTTTTTTATAAGCAAAAATTGTAATGTCCGACAAAAATATATCCGCAAATCGTCAGTCCGACAAAAAAAGATGGAAAAAATTTCGTAAAAAATGTGCACATGTATTTATAAATTCTAATAAGGTATTTTTATGTATTAAGTACAATTCCATATAAATATACAATACAGGGTGTTTCAGAAAGACCTCCCGTAAATACAGGGAGTGAGGCCGACAAAAAATAAGAATTTTTTGTCATACGAACTATATGTCTATCTCTCTTGTACAATAGAAATTGGAGCCCAAATGGTAAAAAACCTAACCTTAAAAAAAGTAGCACTTAATATGTAATAGGAATATAGCAGAACTAGCGCCCTCTACTATATATACACAAAATAATTAGACCAGCGTATTTGGCATCCTTAAAAACCTGGGAATACAAAATTTCATAAAAATATTTCACACCGTTTGGAAATTTTCATATTATTTAAAAAATTTTATTTTGTCTCTCTGTATCTCGAAAACAAGAGGAGATTGTTCATAACACAAAAACTAATTTTTTGTCGTACTATCACCCCCTGTATTTACGGGAGATCTTTTTGAAACACCCTGTATATATTTTTCGTTTTATTCTTGTAATTGTAAATCTCTTATGCTCAATTTAGCCAAATAAATATCGAGAAAAGAATTAAACGATTTCAAAAAAGTATGTATGGTGTAAAATAATTATGCACAAAAGTTTTGGGATTTTTTTTAGAAGAATAGGAACATTTTTGTAAAGAAAAATAACAACCGCGAATGAAAACTTGTATGAGAAAAATGGATTTTTATATAAAGTATAATATTAATTTATTTTTATTTTATTAATCATCTCAAAAATAACTTTATTTGTATATAACTTTTAAATTTTTAAGCATAAAATAAGCAATATTATAATTATTTATTTGAAACAAATAATAATTTACATAATAATAATTAATAACCATTTATAAATATGAAATTTTTGGAGTGAAAAAATTAAATTTCATCACGATTATTGATTTACTGATTTTTTAATAATTTGCGGACATTAAATCGTCGGACACTCATATCACTATTTTGTACAGTAAATTTAAAACTGGAAAAAATGAAAATTAGATATGTGGTAATCGATTTTTCATACCCCGTGAAAATTCCGATTTCCAGCTGTCGGACTGACAAAACGCGGCTTGAAATTTGTCGGACAACAATACTTTTTGACTGAATTAATTATTTACAATTAATTTTACTAAAAATTACCTATGTGGTAACTGATTTTCAATACCCTGTTATTTTGGCATGTTTCAACCGGTAGACACGTCAGTGTCGGAAGAATTTTTGGAAATTGCCATGTTTTTGGACTATTCCGAGTGCAAAAGCGGAGGAATCGAGAAAAGTCGCAGAGGAAAAATGTGGTAGACTCTCGTCAAAACGAAGCTCCTCGGGAGTTAAAAAGTATGTGGTAATCAACTTTCCAGAGGGGGGCTGTACTGTGGACTGTATTATTTACAAAATTAAAGATAATTGTACAAATTTCGCAATTTTTGATGACGATTCCAGTAAATTAAGAGTAACTGATTTTGCAGTTTGCGCAACTTCACTAATTTCATCGACTTCCATTGAATTTTCATGGAAAGACATTTTTGTTGTACAAGAACGATCGTAAAATCACGCGCTGATCACAAAATTGTCGACATCTGTCGAATACCCCTCAACGCTTACTTTTGCGTCAAAAGTCGCAGAAACACTAGACGTTTCTTTATTACGGTTTCCATGGTAACTAAGCGAGCGTTTTGGTTCGCTCGCTCCTCGGAAAAGTGTAACTTTGTACCTTCCTTTGGATGCGCAAATTTGTACTTTTCACTCGGTTGTAGAAAACGACTTTTTTGTTCACTGTAATGCGGGTTATTACCGAACAGAATCCCTGAATGAAATATCTCACCTGAAAAACGGTTTCCGCTCCGATAAACCTGTTGAGAAGTAAGCGAATTTCCCGGCGTGCCGAATCGCAGTCGCATTGTGTAAATATCGGAATTGATTCGTTGCAGTTTTTAAAAACGGCAGCTAATTACTTAACCGAAGCGGATATGAAGTGGCCTGTCCGGTACAATAGAGCGTTTTCTAAAGAGCCGTTCAGCCCCCACGACGCCGTCGTCGTCGTTTGGACTTATACTATTTTATTGGAGCAGAACGGTTGTCAGTGGAAGGAAATAATGCAAAGCGACGGAGGAGACAAACGCGAGATTACAGCCGAGGTTGAAAAATGTGAATGTGGGAGTAATATCCGGAAGTTTTGTGAGGCTGAAAAAGGGATAATGAAATAAAAGTTGGTGGTTGGAAAATAAGAGTGGGTTTGAACATGAACATGAATGCCTATAATACAATTTAACCTTACCTGAATTATATTGAGGTTAGGTTGAATTATTTTAAATATAAAAAATCAATAATCAAAGACTGAAAAAAAATTGGAATTTGAGGTGCTTTTATTTTTTTTATATTGGGCTCCTTATGTTTTTTCTTTGATAGCAAAGGATCCAAAAAATTGATCAGAAAATAATATTTCCATTTTTTTGTAGCTTTGGTGCGAAAGTGCTCACAGTATTAAAAACAAAAACTTGAAAATTATTACAATGTTTAGATTTTTTAAAACATTTATTCTGTATCTGCATAGAAATGAAAATTTAATCAGAATAAATTAGTACTATTAGAATTTTGCCAAAAATTCCATATTGTTCAAAAAAGCATCTTCAAAATTTGACTGATTAAAATTATTTTTTCCAAAATATCTAAGAAATATCGGGAAATAGTTTAGACAAAATTTAGTCTAGGTCATTCTAAACATATTTATAATTCTTATGAGCTTCTTCTAAAAGCGGAAATAGCCTGACGATTTTTTTAAACTAATTTCTAAAGACTTTTTATCTTTGGTTTTAACAAAAGTACAATTTTTCCGTTTTATCCAATTTTCCTGGGGAAAAAACGAAACTCTCTACTCTGCTGCTACTTAATAAAATTGTAAATAACATCCTAACGTTATTATAAAAAAAAACTATTTCCGGAAGCATTATGCCTAACAGTTTTGTCAGATAGAGTATAAATATGGCCCTATTAATTTCACCACACAGAACCGTTTTAGGGGAAACCCCGACGCTTTTCGACATCATTCACAATAAAAATTGGAGTAAATAAAGATTTACGCCACAGCAATTTATTGGGAAATCAAAATTTATTGATATCGACCAGCAGCAACGGGGCCAAACCGTTATATTCCAACTATCATTTTATAATTTATAACGGCATCTACTTCGGTAAATTCTATAATTATTATAACGTAAGTAGAATTTATATGAATAGCCGCATGTATGTGGATGTTATTTAGAATAAATAATTATAAATATAGGAGTAAATAATAGTAGGCTTGTTTTATACACATTTGTTTCTAGAGCTTTTAAATTCAATAATTTTGATTATTGAAATCAGTTTTATTACTCTTAAAAATATTACATATTTTTTAAAATCATAATTTGATTGAAAGTTAAGTTCCCGTTTTAAGAGATTCATAATTACTAAAATTCGAGCTAAAATTTACACTATCTTTTCCATACATTTTATTTTATTTATTTAAAAACTGGAAAACAATTGTCTTGAACGTTACTAAATGTTTCACAATAATAGTTGTTTACATTTTTTCCATAGGACAAGTCTGGCGCGTGCACACGTTCTATGCGTGAGCGCTGTTGTCAAGTTGTGATGAAACTCCCCAATACTAATACTCGCTGTATTTTGAAAACTGTTAATCTTGTAATATACAACTTTTTTGTTCATTTATAATTACTCTAACTCATGTTGAAGTAATGGCAGTCAAATTTCTTATACCCTGTTTATTGGGAAAAAGCGTTGAGCAGAAAAATAATAAAAACGTTGACTCGTTAGCGTCTCAGGATGGACGTTCATTGGAAAATGTTCTACATAATGATGCGGTGCCTCTACAGACTTTTGCTGACATTCGCCGTAGATTAACCATACATCACTACCACGCATATGTGTAATGACAAAACGTCTGAATCTGGTTCGGGTTTATAGACCAGCCTTCAAAAATGGTAAAAAGTGAAAACAAATTATAGTGGGATGAAACCCATTGGAAAAGAAAGAGAATATAACAGAAATGAAAAGAAAAATAATTTACGGGCGATCTGAGGTCGGGAAGGGGAAGGGGGTGAGTTTTTAAGGGTAAAAAACGGTTTATCTTGATTTCCGGAAAAACTACAAGTCTTATGGAAAAAAGTTAATTGGCAAAGTTGTAGGCAATAAAAAGATCTACAACTTTTGTATTTACACTTTTTTCACATAACCTCAAAATTTTTGTGAAAAATTCAAATAACCAAGTTTTTGGTTTTTTATTTTTATCTTTTACAAACAAATTTTTTTTTTCACGAAATTTGGTGAAAACTTACCTATTTATGTCCCAAACACGCTGTAATTTTTTTGATTTGAAATATTTATTTTTTCACCTTATTTTTACTTAATATCGAAAAAGCACTCTAATTTTCAATCGAAAATTCTCACGTCAAAATATCTGCTTTTTTAAAAACGTCGGTGGCCTTTTTCTTAGTTGAAATCTCTACTTTCTTATGGTGTAAAAAAATATATACATTACTATGGTAAGTTTTCTCAGGAAATGCAAAGAAACGAAATAAACTAGAATCCGAAATTTTTTTTCTAATCATTATGTACAATTTTGAGCTATTTATTAAAATTTACACTTTAATTACTCGAAAAATGTAAGATTCCATGTTACATTGATAAACAAAAAAATTACAAGTCGAAATATACTATTATAATTAACAACTAAATAAGTTAATAAAGTTAATATTAATATATACATCTACAATATTTTGAGAGAGTTGTAGAATCTTCTATCGTTTCTTTGCATTTCCTGAGAAAACTTACCATAGTAATGTATATTTTTTTTTTACACCATCAGAAAGTAGAGATTTCAACGAAGAAAAAGCCCACCGACGTTTTTAAAAAAGCAGATATTTTGATGTGAGAATTTTCGATTGAAAATTAGGGTGCTTTTTCGATATTAAGTAAAAATAAGGCGAAAAAATAAATATTTCAAATCAAAAAAATTACAGCGTGTTTGGGACATAAATAGGTAAGTTTTCACCAAATTTCGTGAAAAAAAAATTTTTTTTGTAAGAAAAATAAAAAACCAAAAACTTGGTTATTTGAATTTTTCACATAAATTTTGAGGTTATGTGAAAAAAGTGTAAATACAGAAGTTGTAGATCTTTTTATTACCTACAACTTTGTCATTTAACTTTTTTCCATAAGACTTGTAGTTCTTCTGGGAATCAAGGGAAACCGCTTTTTACCCTTAAAAACTCACCCCCTACCCCTTCCCGACCTCAGATCGCCCGTAAATTATTTTTCTTATCATTTCTGTTATATTCTCTTCCTTTTCCAATGGGTTTCATCCTACTATAATTTTTTTCGGTTTCAAAAATTATCGACCCTGGTCTATTAGTACAGTGTAACAGCCTGTATAGGTAAAACTTCAATAAAACTTCAAAATTATTCCCCCAATCGGTAATTCTCATAGCTCGGCGCACACTGTGGTTAGTTACGAATATAATGAGCCGCTTTTTTTGAACCATTTCCATCCGCTTCGGCGGGCCCCACGTACTTAATTACTAATCCATCCGTCGGTAGCCCGTACTCCAGGAAAAAATTAAACGCAACCACGTAATTGTTCCAACTTCCGAAAGTAACACTCCCGCGTCGGCGAAAGGAACAGAGTTAACGATCCCCTGAGGAGCCACTTCGAACGGGCCCCCGTCCACCATTAGAATCATTATTTTTCATTTAGAATTTTAAATATGTTTCGCGCAATAAACGAAACCTCCTTCTTTTTACAAGACTACGTACTTAGCATTTAAATTAACCGGTTCCCAACCCCATCGAATCGGCCCTCGGAAAAATGCGGAGGGTTAATTAAATTCGTGCACGCCGCTGACCCCTGCCACATGTGAGGGCACTCCGGAATGCCGGCTTCTTTTTTGCGTTGACTTATGATGAATGTTTTTTGGGCCTACGGGGCGGATACCGGTAATATAAATCCTAATGGTGTCCGTCCATTAACGGACCAAGGGAAAATGCAAAGCTGGACTTCTTAGTCACGCCCTAACGAAACAACTAAACATTAAATTGTAGGTAACAGCCGCGACATGGCCGATTATGAAATCAAAAACCTTGGAACCAAACCGGGTCTAAATATATGCAAGATAACTTATAAGCAAACAGTAAAAGACAAGAAGCAAATGTAAAAAATAAAGTAAAAGGTAAATATGATTGGCGAAAGGTTAAATGGTAAACGGTAAGAGGTAATAGGTAATGGATAACAGGTGAAACTGCAAAGGTTAATAGATAATGACGAAAAGGTAAGAATATAAAAGGTAAGTGGTAAACCGTAATAAATATAAAAGGTAAGTGGTAAAAGGTAATAGATACAGGAAATCGTGTAAAAGATAAGAGGTAAAGTGTAACTGGTAAAATAGAACCATGGAACGTAAAAGTTAAAAGGTAAATAGTAAGGGATAAATGGTAAAGACAACAGATATAGATGTTTTTTCTCTCAAACCTATGCAAATATTTTAATCAACGATAATGTATACAAAGGAAACAGTAAAATGCAAAACGTAAATATAATAATGTGATAACGATAAATGGTAAAGGGCAAACAAGTAAACAGTAAGAACTAAAAGTGTAAAAGGTAAGAGATAAAGACTAAAGTACGACGGGTAAAAGAAAGAGACAACTTGCAAAAGGTAAAGTGAAAAGTAGACAGTAGAAGGAAAAAGAAGGTAAGTGATAAAGATAAACGGTAATGATAAAGAAAAATAAGCGGTAAGAGACAAAAGCGTGAGAGGTAACATTAAAATTGAAAGGATAAAAGAAGAAACATACTATAAAAGGTAGAAGACAAGAAATAACGCACTTGCGGTATGTAAATTTGCTTGGGTGTTTCCCAAATTTAATTTTATTAATAGGACCATTTAGAAAACGGTGTCTAATGTTTGTCACTTTTGCCTAAGACACCCACGAGCACACACCTCTCGAATCTGCTTTTAATTTATTTTTTAAGAAAATTCTAATTATGCCTGTACGCCGGCATCTTCCACTTTGCTCGGCTGGTTGCGTCACCGACAATGCCCATTTTAACAAGTTTCGCATAGTTATACTTTTCGTACCGAACGGTTCTTTGTTGTGCCGAAATAATTCGCTAAGCAGGACGAAATCAACACCGGAAACGAAATCCAAAGGATTCCCAAGTATAATTACGTTAACTGCGTATTCGAAATCATCTTCCACAGTTAATTATCGTCAGGCAGTCGCCGAATCTGGGAAGTGTATAACTGAAAAGAAAATTAACCTGCCCCCAGAGCCTACTCAAACCGATCTCTTCTTTATGAGGTACACATTAAATTTCAATTCGCGCCGGAATAATAAATAACATCCCCGTAATTCGAGAAATACGGCCACTGCTCGGCAGGTATTCGCTGCTCCAGAGGAATAATTAAATAATATTAAAATCTGGGTATACGGATCAGTGTTAGACGAGAAATAGTTCGCGTCAATTAATGGCTGAAGATTGTGAGACGAAATAAAAGTATCTACAGATGTAAAAGCCATACCCTTTTATTTGAAACGGGTATAGCGAATAGCGGGGTCGTATAACCTTTCCAGGATGATGGAGGTAAACAAGAAATCCTATCCTCACATTTAGAGTATGGACTTTTACGTCCCCTTTCCTGGAAAGCCCGCGCGAAGGAAAAGTTTATAAATTATCGTTCAGTGTTAAAGAAACAACGGTGCTTACAGCACCGAACTCGCCAGGTTCCAGGGGAGAAATCACGACGATATAGTCGTAACGCGGGAGTATCAGGAGGAAATTATTAGGAACCATAACAGAAGTAGGAAGAATAAAAGGTCTTTTCTCCCAAGTGGCTGGCTTTAAGTCGCCCCAGACGATAGAATAAAAATAAAGCTTGCCTATTTTTTTACGGGCTTTCTTTGAGCCGTAAAGAAACAATACGGTGTAGGTTGCACGAATTAAATAACGGATATTGTTAAATAACATTGTTATAAGTGTTGTTCTTTAAATAATTTTATGGAAACAGATGAATCTAATTCTAGTTTTCCATAAAGTATCATATTTGAATACAACGTACTTTATAATTAGCAGATTAGGATCGGTATTGAATATAAAAAGTTTATTTGTTATATTGACTTTACACTGGCCAGAAGCGTTACTAAGAGTTGACGTTCGGTCACACCTCTTGATGGCTCCGCTAATTTATCAAGGTGTACCTCCGTTGTTGTTTCTTGCCTTTGGTCTCTCTGGATTTCAGCGATTCCTGGTGTTGTTTTTACCCATCGGCGAATGTGGTTGGATTTATTGGTTATGATTTTTGTTGGTCTGAAGTTGAATTCGAACCATCTTGATCGGAGCTATTTGAGTGGCATTGGGACATGTACTGTTTTGTTTGAATAGTTATGGAGCTTTTCGGACTCTACAGACGACTTCTGGCTTCGGATTCAAAACGTGGATGGAAATAAGATCGAGTTGAGGAAACAGTTTTGTAAAGGTTACATCCCCTTAATGATAAATATTATATTTCTGTAACACTGACTTCAGTTTCAGACTAAAAATCGAAATATTTGCAGTGCAGTTGCTGAAATTGCAAAGAACAAAGGATATTCGATATGGTAGGACGATTTTAGATAACTTCTGTTATTTTTTACCTTCCAACAAAGACTAAAGTAATGAATCAAAGGTTCTATGCCGCTCCGACATAAATCATCGGATTACATAAAATTTACAGGTTCGAATCGTCGTGACATTATTATATAAAAGAATATATATTTCATGCATCTCGCACGCCTGAAGAGTTTTTTTCTGCAGTTCGCTTTTATTAATATTATAAAGGATGATACTAATCATGAGATTTATTTAATCAACATTATCTCTTTTGTACGCTATTTTAATTAATGTCCGGATCTAATCTAATAGGCTTGGAATCTGCCACCTATGAAAATCACTACTAGCTCTCATAGTTTATAAAATTAAATTCAGACCGATAGGTTAACACAACAACGGCCGGTCAATAAATAACTACATAGTCCAGGTGGTAAAGCAGTAAAAGTAGGCTTTGGCTTTTGTGTTTGAAGTCATCTATTTTGTTAATGAAAATGTTGAAAAATTTAAAAAATTCTAAATGGTTATAAAAGTCTAAAAATAAGTATTTTTATTATTGATCGTTGTTTATTATGACAAGTATCTCTAAAAAAATGCGTGCCGTTCTAAACCTTAATTTAAACCCACGGTACGCGTTAAACTTTTTGAAATTTTCTTAAATTAAAAATCCTGTCAATCGAAAACCGCGCGGTCGATCGTTGCAAAATTTTTAGAGTAGAATTGTCATATGTTTTACTATTTGTTCATCAATATTTATAAATATTTACTCATTTTAAAAATTGCTCCAAATATACATATGATTTTCTACTATTTTTCGTACATTGTTAATGCTAAATTAAACTTTTTTGATTAACAGTTGTTGTAACTCTATAGAAAATCGTCAAATAAACAAAAAATAAAGAATGACTTTTTTATTTAGGGCTTACTTTCAATGTTACAGGGAAAGATATGTCGAAAAACGGGTAATTTTTCGTCCTTTTTATATGTTTGTTGTTCCCCTGAATTTAGCAATGTTTTTTTGGAATAGGCAAACTCGGGTTCTTATTCTACACAATATTTGGGATTTTTCTGCACAAGAAAATAGACGACTTCAAATACAATGCCTCGAATGACTAATAGACATTTACACCTCGGTAAGTTACATTCGTGGATTTAAGAGAACGACTACTTGCGTCGACCCAAGTTCAGTTACCCCGCATCACAAAATTCAGTTGTCAATCAACTGAAGAACAGCCGCTGAAAGTCTATAAACGTGTTTTCATTCGATACTGAGTTTCATGAACAATTTCTTTCCCGTGTGTAAATTTGCGATCGCGAATTGATGTAGTTTAGAATTCCTTATGTGTCGGACTTGCGCGGTAAATGAATTATTTACTTGGAGTTATGATGTACATATGTTAACGGTGGAACTTACATGTGTAATTTAAGTCCTTTCCGGCACGGAGCTTTTGCGGGATGTTTTGTCCGGAGACTAAGTTTGAGCGACGCCGAGAACGGGTATTTTTTGCGTTACATTAAAGCCGCAGGAGTGGAAGGAAGCGGTAAAGTACATTCGTAGATTCAAGAGAACGACTACCTCTATTTATCGAAAGCATTATCTTTGTGATTTGACAGAAACATACCCAAAATTTTTACCTTTTAAAAAGCTCTTTTTTCTAATAAACCTTTATTAGAGAAATTTTTCTGTACCTATTGCTTCTCGTTTAAAAGTTATAAGCAATATCGCCCTATTATAGAGTTTTAAATGAAATATCATCTAAAAATCGCATTAGCGGTGGAAGGATTTAGTAGTCGTTGGAAAATAATTGAATGTTCGTTGTTTAAAGTGCATAAATGTCATTAACAATAAATAAAAGGATAATTCTTTAATACAGTTAAAACAAAAGGTGATGATAACAATAACTAGACAAAAAATAAGGCAAACGCTTTCATACTACATACATATTACAATCTATTCTCTATATGACCTCTCATTTCAAGACACATTTCCAATCTTCAATTTCAATGTTTTTCCAATCACTCAAGATGATTTGAAATCTCGAAAACCGTTTTCTACATGAGTTTCTTAATGTTAGGATGAAAACAAAACAATGCAAATATTTATAAACATAAAAAAATCTTTCGAACATCTTCAAACAAAGGCAACCGGTGCTGGTGATTTTTCCAGCGGTAGGCTAAACCCCGCCGAAAAAAATGATAATCGCAACTCCCGCAACTCCTAATGACCCATTTCCGGGCCACTTCTCGATATAAAAAGGTACGGCAAATTGGTTCTGGTACTTAAAACCCCCCCGCCAGCCACCCCCGCTATATTTACGGCCCGCTCAGATAAAAGCTCTCCGACAACTAATAACCTGTATCCAATAATTGCTTACATAAAGTACTCCCCCATTAATATTTGAGGGAGACAAATGTTTGTGCCGCCGCCTAACGATGCTCCCGCCCGAAAGAAGGCAGAAACGGAGCAATCAAAGGGGAAAGTTGCGCCGGGAACGACCGCGATGTTAATGGCACCTCCGGTTAAAAGAATGATACCGCCGTAGTAGGGCGAAGGGCCGAGCAACGCCGACTGGTGACCGCAACAGAGATTCAAAAGTTTCTGCGGGTTTATAAGCGAGAACAAATTCAAACAAGGGCCAGGACTGAGGCAACACGCGGGATTAACACCAGGGGGAGGGGTGATTCTCAATGAAGAATAGTGCGCCATATTACACTCGAACCACTTGCGAATGGTGTTGACTTTCGTCTCATTATCGTGCTTCTTCTCGATATATTTTGTTTTTTATTTATTTTTTTTATTAAACATGAACAAGTTCATCTTTCATCCATCCCTGTTTCTATCAAAAAGAACAGATTTTCATCCAAGGATGAAGAACATCAACCGAGAGCCCTTAGTTGATCCTTCAAATATTCTGCCTCTACCTCTCCATATTAAACCTGGTCTCCTGAAATAATTCGTTAAAGCTTTCGACAAAGATGGTAACTGTTTTAAATATTTAGGAGAAAAGTTTGCGGAAATTAAATTGAAAGAAGGTATTTCCGATGGTCCCCAAATCCGTACAGTATTCAGAGACGAAAAATTGATGACAAAAATGAATAATTCATAGAGCACCATGGCTATGTTTCAAGAAAGTCACTCACAATTTCTTGGGGAATCAGAAGAATGAGGATTACAGAATTTAGCTGAGGAATTGTTGGAAAACTTCAAACAGTTAATTACCTGATGAACTTGAAATTGTATTTACTAGACACACATCTTGACTACTTTCCGGAGAACCTCGAAGAGTAGCGCGAAGAGCAGGGTGAATGGTTCCACCATGATATCAGGGCAATGGAGCGTCGGTGTAAAGGAAGGCGATATATTAATATGATGGCAAATGCTTAGAAAAAACACAGAAAGATGCATAGATCGTGTGTTATTTTGCACTGTATAAAGGTGATAGAGTCATTTCAACTGCGGATTCGACTCCAGCCATTCTCCTTTTACAATTGTTCCAATTGCTATACCCCTAGAGTAGGATATTAAGTATTTAAGGGTGTTTTTTCGGAGATATAAATAACTAGGATGGTGATAGATCAATTCTGAATTCTATTCTCTTTCCATTCAGACTTCAGTTGATTTCCAATTACATTCCAACTGGTTCCATTTGGAATTTCATTGAAATCAAGTCAAATTCTTATTAAATTGCAGATTGGAATAATCCAGATGATTGTATTTGAGCCTAATTAAATTCTAGTTGAATTATTGGCGGATCCCAATCAAATTCGAACTGTATTTTTACTATGCAATTCCAATCCAATTCCGTTTGCATTTTCCTTAGTTTCCAATCGATATAAAGGTCCGATTCAATAAGAAAACTCGAAGAACCAGGCATACAACGAACACGCTTTCATTTAATAAATTTAAAAGGTAGGTAATACTTCGTCATGTCCCACCTCAAGCCGAATTAACATAATTTCATAGATTTAGGTCAACCCATCCACTCCATGCGAGCCGCCCAACAGCGTGGGCAATACCTAAAACCTAATGCACACTATTTGTATGCCGTATCATGTCCGATGGTAATCTACGGCACGAAACCCGGTATGAAAACTTTAACTTAATTTTCATCGGAGAGTGGGCAACGTCACGATTTTAGGTATCCGCTAATTATATTGTCATTTGTTATTCCGTATATGTTTAGTCGGAGACCGTGTTCTCCAAGTCCGTAATTATTAAAATACAATTATCATTTACATGTGCGTTATCTACAATGTGATGTTATACACAAATGTAGAGGAAGAGGAGGATATGAACGAGATTAAATTTGGTACCACTTATTTTCGAAAGTTTAAAAATTTTAATTAACTGCTATTGCTACGTTAACTTGGACGTCTGTTTCCAATAAATGTCCCGGATCTGTCGAAATATTCCACTTCTTGGATGTAAGAGGGGCAAGCTAATTTTTGCTGGGATACCTTCAGTACAACCCACATAATAAAAGTGTAGATCCCTAGAGCTGGGCGAGGTCCGGAACATTTTCAAAATTGCAAAAATGTTTAAATAATTTTAAAAAATACCTATTTTATCTGAGTTTTTTACTTATATCTTGGAACCTATGCATTTTGGAAGAATATTGAAGATGAAAAAAGTTTTAGAATTGAATTTTGCACAATATACTATAAATTAAAAATGTTGAAATGTATTACTGATGTTGCAAAATAGCAATAATTGATAAAAATAAAAGGCAAAATAATCAAGTTTCTTGGATAATTTTTTAAAATATTTTAATAGTTCCGAGGGCATTCTAATTTTGGCAAAAAAACTTTTGAATATAATAAAACAACACACCAAATTTCATTAAAATCGGTTCTATAGTTTTCGCAAAATAATTTGTTGAAAAAATTTTTGAATTTTCAAAATGTTGCGTCAATGATGTGTCAAATTCTGTACAAATTTAAGTTTATTTTAAGTATGTTAGTTTTAAATATTTCTCTCAAGACTTTTTATCTGTGTACGACCCATGGAGGACGTCTCTTAACAATCTATAACCTCCTACATATTTTTGACTGAAGTGGCTTCTCCTTCTTTATTGTCAGTTGAGTGGCTTTAAAGTTCGATCGCAAAATCCGGAAAGATCGCTTATGCGGATATATTATGTTAGGAAATGCTTTGTTACCGAGATGTAGGCCGTTAAGTTTTATTATTTTATTTCCGAGATATTTCACTGTTCAACTGAAATTCCCGCTTTACGACTGTGCGCTCTATATTTAATATAACCATTTAAATCGCGCTATTCGATTTTTATGTCTTACTTAAACACACACTGAATTAGGTACTACTGTACCGGGAAATCTCTGGGGGCTTTGTTAGAGCTTTATTTGAGGAGAAAAATCACTAGACGGCTAGAGTCTGCCCACTAAAATAAAATGCAATAAAAATTGATTTATCGAAATAAAAAATAGTTAACAGTCGAAAAAGTTTCGGGGTTGTATCAAATATCATCTGAAATGGACACAAAGAAATTGCAATTACGTCTATGAATTATGAATTGGAACTGAAACATGTTTTGAAGGAAGGAAAAAACCTCAGATATTGTACGTGGGAGAGACGATGTCAGACAATCGCGTAGGCTGACTACTAGGTAGATGTGCAAGTTTTGCCAGTAATTACTGACATTTCCAACGAGAAATATTCAGATAAAGTGACGCTCTAATATTTATTTTTTAATGCAGTATTCACGAGACCTTCAACTTTTGCGACAGAGCTCGTTTTCAATACAAAAACGTGTCATTCTTAGAGAATCGCATAAAAATAGACGAGGATGCAAAGTTAATAACGGTATTTTTCAGGTGCAGGAAAACGGAAAAATAGTTGTTTACACCATAAAAGAGGTAAGTATTATTTACCAGTCGAGGACGATTTTGCGCCCGAGCGGAGCGAGGGCTGGCAATAGAGTTCGAGACTGGCTATTTTATCTTTTTTTTCAAACGAAATACAACTGTTTCAACCAAATGGTGGTATATACTATATCGATTCAGTTTTGGCAGCCACACATCCAAGCCCGTCATTCCGTACTGCACCGCTCGCATATACGGCAAAGTATGTAACAGTATCCAAAACTTCCGTCTGGATTAAACTAGAGCACAGTTGCCGTACTATTCTATTATCCGCGGGGAGATGATGCCTTAAAAGCTCGTGATGAGGGTGAACTGACAGCATTAATTATTTTGTTAATTTAGAAACCTATACATAGGGCATCTATTTACAATTAGGTCACGGACACATCGGCTTGAAATATTATCCAATTTACTAGGATTATTGTTAACTGACTGAGTCTGGCCCCGGGCAAATATATTTAGTCGATATTGTTTATCCACTATATTGCCGGCTACAACGTCAAGGGATTTGGGTGGTATTTTATTTTTTATTATCCGGGCATCAGTCTGCCATCGCAAAATCTGCGGCAGACTTATAACACTGTTCCAATATATTTAATAAACTTATTCGGTTCAATGTGAAGATTAATGTCGGTTTTAGAACAGTTTTCTCACGTTTAATCGACAGTAGTAAATGAAATTTTAATCTGGTAACACAGTATCAAGCTGACTTAGATTTCTATTTTATGTTAAACAGCTAGCTTTGTATTGTCAGAGAGCATGTTTATAGACTGGAAATTGTAATTTCTAATCTCCAGTTTAGCATTCTAAAGCGGTTGCCTTACACGACTCAATTCGTATCAGAATTGAAGTTTGTTAATATGTATGGCATCTTTAATTACTTATATCTTGGAACCTACGCATTTTGGAAGAATATTGAAGAGGAAAAAAGTTTTAGAATTGAACTTTGCACAGTATACTGTTTGTTAAATATGTTTAAATTTATTACCGATGTTGCAAAATAGCAATAATTGATGAAAAAAGGCAAAATAATCAAGTTTTTTGGATAATTTTTTTTAAATATTTTAATTGCGTCGAGTGCATTCTAATTTTGACAAAAAAAATTTAGAGTATAATAAAACAACACACCACATTTCATTAAAATCGGTTCTATAGTTTTCGCGAAATAATTTTTTGAAAAAAAATTTCGAATTTTCAAAATGTTGCACTGCCTCAAATAAAGCATCTACAAACTTGAAAAATTTTTCACATAGTAAAGACCGCTCGACCTTTCAAATGATTTGTGAAAAATCGAAATCGGTTGATTAGGACAGCCACAGTAAATTTTAAGTTAATACTCTTTTTTCATTTTTAAACAATTATTAGCTTACATTTTATCAGTTTGTAATTTAATTTTTTTCAAAAATTATATTTGTAAAGTAGTATTTTTTCTTAATTTTATCTGTATTTAACAAAAAAAATAACTTCCAAATAATTTTTTTTTTATTTTAACTTGTCTAAACAAAAATTATTTAAATAATTAAGACAGCTAATGGTAGCAAAAGATTTTATAAAAAATTGTTTCACCTTCCAAATTCTTTTAAGCAAAATAAAAATGGATTGCTTTCAACAATTGTTTAACAGAAGATCAGTAAAAATATACAATAATAATCATATCACTATAAAGAAAAACAAAGTAATTAGACATGCAAATTATATTTTTAGTTAACTACCTAGAAAGTTAATATTTTAACATCACATTAAAAGAAATAAACAAAGTAATAAAATAACACAAAACAATAGTTTGACGATGAAATATGCAGGTACATACTTCCAAAACTGTATTTTTTTTATTGTGCTGTTCTGCTTTAACTTCATTGTCATTATATTTCAAATCAAATCTGCCGAATAAAAAGAGGAACCTACTAAGTTTGCTGAAATCTTCCAATAACATCCTTCTAATTACGTTTATGTCACATATATGGTTAAATACCTCCGGGTCTGATTATTATTAAACTTAATTGACTGTCAAACTGTACCATTTCCGTTTAGTAGGTCATTAAGTAAAAGACATTAATTGGTTTATTCGTCAAAATAATGGCATTGAGTAACAATCCGTTTCACTAACACTCTGATTGGAGTTAGTTAAAACAAAAACAGATGTCAGGCTTAGGAGTTCGGCGCATATTTCACACCTGATAAGAGAGAATATAATAAAAAGTTAATTTTCCCCCTGAGAAAAAAACGTTAACGGTATATATCTTTACGACCTTTCCCACAGTACTCTTTATTATTCTACAACAATTATTAATGGAGGACAGGCATACGGGGGTAACTTTTCTGTTCTTTCTTCAAGTTTTAATTAAAAATTTAAAAATACTACTCTCTAAAATATGCTTCAGATATAGATTAAATGTTATTTAGAACACATACTGCACCTCGTTATAATAACGGGGGTGATTCGTCTGTTAATTCTAAGGGAAAAGTTCATTTAAACTTAAATGTGCTTAATAAATATTGCCGCACAGAAAAGTTCTTATCGAGTTGCAAACTTTGTTTTAAATCTAACAGTTTTTTAAATTACAATAAAATATCGATCAAAATAGAATATAGATAGAATAAAGAAATGAAAACATAAATCGTGATGAACAGTTTTTGTCAATAGCTGAATTTTTCCTTTATGCTTTGACACGAGTTTAATGTTGTTTTTTCATGTATTTCCTTTGTGTTCAAATAATCTCGAACCAGATCTTTAACTTCGTCAAACGGACACGGATTCGGATTCAGCGACCTCAAAAACGCAAGAGTATGGTGGTCTATCACACGTTGAACTTCTTTGGCGTGAGGCTGTGCAATTAATAATTAATTAACAATATCTAAGAGATTTCTAATATTTTCACGACATGATCATGCACGGTTATAGATTTCTGGACGTTTAAAAGATAGGTGCAATTTACCCATAAGAACCGGACGTATTGCGCTCATCGTACGTGTGCACTGCAAGATTTATTTCGGGGCGCCAGCAGCGAGGAAAAGGGCTAAAAGTGATTTGTGAAGCACTATACACAGACACACCTGTGTAGCGCGCTCCTAGTACCACTTTAATAACAATACCCAAACACGCGATTTGACGTTATCGAGAAAGGTCACTCGGCTTTCCGGAGCTCACTGCGGTTTATCATAAATATTCGCCAGTGGTGTAGTCGGGAACGAGGTAGATTACGGGGCTTTCACGATATGAAAGGCCAAATCCACCGATTTCGGAGGGTCTATAGACAACAAGATACTGAATTAATTATAAATAACAGTTTCGTGACGAAGTTGTTTTTTCGTAAACTTTTAGACCAAATTTATAGGAAATTTTCGTGTGATTCTATTATACAGGATGTCCCAGTAATATTGCGAAAAAATTCATTCAGGGGGAGTTTTCTTGACCAAAAATAAGAGAGAAAGCTCCTATAAACATATGTCCGAAAAAGCTTCGTTTCGGAGTAACAGGGTGTTAAAATTTAGACAATCAAAAAAAGTAGAGAGACAAAAAAGTTGTATTTTTAATCGCATAATTAGAAAAAAATATGTTTACTTATTAATATCAACAGGAGTGAGTCCCCGGATAGATAAAATAAATCAAATTACGTCAGAAGACGTCTACCGTTTTTATAAACAAACATACCAAATTTCAAAAAAATCGGAATTAGGGTTCTCCAGATATTAGTAAAAACCTTGTATTTTCTCTAAATTTCAACACCCTGTATCACCGAAACGAAGCATTTTTGGACATAGGTTTATAGGAACTCTCTTTCTTATTTTTGTCAAGGAAACTCCCCCCTGGATTTTTTATCGCAATATTAATGGGACACCCTGTATAAAGAAACTTGTTGCGGATTGGAAACATGCATGAATTTGAATTGGAGCGAATTGAAAACATGGGTGAAATTTGAATGTTCACACTACACTATTTGAATGTGTCCGATTTCTACAAAAATCAATAGCTTTTTCCACATCCACATCTTCGATTTTGGCTGGGAATTTTTTTTATATTTTAAGGACAAAAGAAAAATTTTCGTTTCTAAATGCCAAAACGTAAGTACATTAAAAATGGTTCTATTAAAATAAAATTGTTGGAGTCGTGTCCTACACTCGTATTCGCTAACACGGCTACAGAACAAATAAAGCATCTCGATTTTTTGCACAGGCCATTTACACTCGCTCGAAACGACCGCGTACCTCGCCGGAATCCGTAGGAGAAGGACGCGAGATCGGCCTAATGATAATTATGGCCATAGAAGCGGCTGCATTTTTTCTCGGACTCTAGCAGACGAGCGTAATGCGGGTAAATACTTTTTTACGATTCTCTCCCGGATCGTCCTTACGAGACCCGCATAAAAAGCTAATTCGAGAAGCGGATATGTAGATCACCCGCCGTAATTACATGACGAAGTCTAGTCGCCGACAGTCGTCCGCGGGCCGAACTTTCGAATTGATGTGGAACTGCCGGAATTGGCAAAAAATACGGCCTCTATAGTCCACAGAGTAGTTATTTCCGACAACATTAGTGACATAAAAGGTTTATTTCACCCATCGTAAAACAAGTCATGCTTTCATAGCACTTACAGGTTAGTAGGTCACTCTATGTCAGTCATATGATCCAAATTATTTATATTTGTAATTTCAATTCGATAAAAAACTTTAAAACGATTTTTATGCGATGTACTTTGTGTAAACGAACCATCGACATTTCTGTACATTTCATTTCGAAGTAAATCCGCGCTAAAGTACAAGACCAGAAGACATTCCTCGCTAAAGATGTAGCCAATTTAAAAAGTCTGACGGAGTAGTCTAGGAAACTTCCTCTGTGCCTCTAAGCCGACTTCTTTCTATTTATTGTCACATCTTCCTTCTACGTTTTTAAATTTTTAACGTCGCCAGTCCACAAAGAAACACGCCATCGCACTGTCTTCGATTAATTTAAGCTCGACTTAGTCACTCAGCTGAAATAACTCCCCGACGAAGACGTTCCGCCGGCAGTTCTTGCAGTTTTCTAAACTTGTTTACATTTTATTATATGTTTGCTCTGAGAATGGTTTCCAGAAACTCATTTGCTCGACAGATATGGATGCCAATTGCAATGCCACCATTCGCTGGAGAACAGTAGGGAGGAATATGGATAAATAGATGTTATATTACTTCAGTATTCTCGTTAAATTTTGTAGAAAAATATCAATGAATTAAAAAAAGTATTAAGTAATAATATATTGCCATATTCCCTACTTTTGTTGCCATATTACCCTCAAGCTTGTCACAAGTTTAGAAACAAAACTATAGTTATATGACGCCATATTACCCCTTTCAGTTGTTTTTGAACTACAGTTTTTGTATCATTATAAAATAAAATAATAAATTTTATAAACTAATAAATTACCTTTAAATATAGTGGGGAAATATGGATTCCTAACTAATATAACATACATATAAGTATTGCCATATTCTCCCATTTCTATTGTCATATTACCAACTTTAATGTTGATATGACAGTTTGCCTCTCTATTAGCACAAGATAAACAGAGCTCTGTATGTCACCATATTACACCAATCAGTTTTTCTTCTATAGGTTAAAACTGCTTCAAAATTAATCATGGGAGGAAATATGGATCATCAGCTAATACAAGGCACTCGTGGATATGTGCTGCCATATTCCCCAAGGTATTTTGTCATATTACCCTCATACCCTACATGATCCAAAAGTTTGACTAGTAAATGAAAATTAAATTTGATGATATTTTAGTCTTCTATTGTTACAGATTTATAAATGAAACTTTTGTAATGTGTTGCCATATTCCCCACTTTTGTTGCCATATTACCCTCAAGCTTGGATAATATGACCGATTGATTCATTAACGCTTATAATGCAAATTGATTAAACGTATAACAATTCTATAGTCACAAGTTTATAAACAAAACTATAGTTATATGACGCCATATTACCCCTTTCAGTTGTTTTTGAACTAGAGTTTTTGTACCATTATAAAATAAAATAATAAACCTATAAACTAATAAATTACCTTTAAATATAGTGAGGAAATATGGATTCCAAACTAATATAAGATAGGTATTTATGTATTGCCATATTCTCAAATTTCTATTGTCATATTACCCCCTTTTATGCATAATATGACAGTTTACCTCTCTATTAATACACGATAAACAGAGATCCGGTTTTTTTCTATAGGTGTAATACTGCTTTAAAATTAATCATGGTAGGAAATATGGATCATTAGCTAATATAAGGTACTCGTGGATATGTGCTGCCATATTCCCCAATGTATTTTGTCATATTACCCCCATACTTCGATGATTCAATAGTTTGGCAAGTAAGGTTTTGTTGTTAATGAAGTGTGACTAATATTGTAGTCCTGTATGGTTACAGTTGTATAAATAAAACTTTGGTCATATGCTGCCATATTACCTGAGTTTTCTCGTACTAGTAAGTGTAGAATGTACAAAACGTGCGTGAAAATTTAAATTTAAGGACTACATTGTCAGTGTCTGGAGGAATAAATCCTAGTGGTCGTAACGGAATGATGCCTTCGAAAAAATCGCGTGCCTGGATATGGGCATATTACACAGGTAGATCGGCACGAAAGGGGACCGAGAACGTCGTTATCAAGTTACAAATTGGACCTATACATAACAGTTTCCATTTATTTTGGAGGTTACTGCTATAATTAAGGATATCGCCGGCTTCTCAGGTGTATAACAAAGGTATTTCGCGAGGGCCGAGATTTATTCCTTTTGTATTTTAATACTGCCACTTTGTCGGCCGATTGTGATAAAGACATTTACATTTTACGTCTTTATAAATCAAAAAAAATGTGTACCATATTTCAGGTTTAATTCTCCCTTTCAACGTTCCTTAAATAAAAGGTGAAAAAGGGCATTTTCGGTGGGTTAAAAGCAACTCATTCAAAAGCGTGGTAGTTTTTTAAACGTGGTTGTTAAACTCCTACAAAGAACATTGTGATACACTATAGCAGTCCGTTTTAATTAATATCAAATTCTCTTGCATTAGTCGGCTGCGAGAGGGCCCCTTAAGTTAGTTAATTGTTTGAGAGATATAATTACACAGTCCATAATAAAGACAAAGCTCATGAGCCATATCTGGCAATAAAACGGTTTACAGTTTGACCATGTCGTAAATTGCCTCAGGAGTACCCATCTCCTAACGTCTTACGACCCATCTTAGGGTCTATGTTGCGAATATTCAAGCTAAATAGATTAGTTGTGAAGTTTATGTAAAATGTATAATGTTTTCTGAAAAACGTATGTAATATGATATTTTCTCAACTCTGTTGTCTTTGTTTAATCTTATTTGAGTAACAGACTCATTCGCCATCGAGGGTTCCACAAGGGTCAATTCTGGGGCCACTGTTGTTTGATAGTTTTATTAATGATCTACCTACATGCGTTGATGCCGATTACTAACTTAGTACGGGCGACATCAAGTTGCTCTTGGAAGCTAAACCTTCTATTGATGACACTGGATTAGAAGATGATCTTGAGAGTTGAGTAGTTGGTATTCAAATAAAAATCTGTCTTATAAAAGGTAAAGTCATGTTCTATAGTCGATGCAAAACTACTCTAGATATACTTTATTAATAGTTCTTTAAAATGAGCCGTCGTTTCTTGAAATCGATTAAGGTATTTAGAAGTTACGACAATTTAAAAATTTCAAGATGGCGTCCTTTATACTGGCGTTGCTACGGTAATAACAAAAGAAAAGTTCAACCAAAACTTTTGAAGGGTTTAACAGTGTATCTAAAACGTATCTAAATTTTCAATTTAGGTTATATAAGCGAAATTTCGAAAAACGGCAATTTTTCTGTAACACTATAGTAGTTGCACCCTCTAGCGGTGAGGTTATAAACTTGAAAATATTTTAAATCAATCTTTACGTCCAGTTTCCTATATACAGGCGCTCCGAACCGTTAATGGATCACCCTGTATAGTTCAACATTACGAATTTGAGACAATATACAAAGTTGAAAATTGTTCTATAGTCAATTTTCGAGAAAAATATAATTAATTTTAACCTGTTGGTACATTCAAATTTTTACTGTTTACAATATTGCACAGTATGGGCTAAATTAGGTAGGGCTCTATTTTCTAGAAAATATTAATGGCATATCGGTATTTTGATTCGTGTAGAAGATAAGATTTTTTTTCAATGTTGCTCTTTTTTATGACGTTCTATAACTTTTTTGTTTGTGAAAATATTTTATTAATGTAAGAAGATTTTTTAACGAAAGACCCTATACGTTTATCAAATTTTAAAATTTGCATAAAATTTCCTTTGAAATGAATACTTTATATTTCTTTTAAGGAATAAACACGAAGATTGTATTCGTTATTCAACTGTTTCTTGATACAATTAAGTGTGCCATGGATGGATTTGATGTATCTCATATAGTTAGAGATCTAATTATTCCTGGGAAATAAATTTTCAGAAATTTAAAGGAAAAATAATATAAAATTTATATTATTCATTGGCATCAAATCGACCATACCCACTTTGTGACGTCATTGCGTCGTCATACGCTCAAATATCCTCCCCCCTCTAGTTTACCTGTCATTTTCTGAAATAAGGTTACTAAGTACCGCAAATTTATTTCTACGGGCAGCAGATTCATAAAAAATAACGTTATATGCAACCTGTTGTAGGCTGATTTATTTAATGTCTGCAAACACCATTAAAAATGAAAACCCAGTCTTTAATGATACCCTGTATGGCAGTAAACATTTTACAATTGCCGAATTGTAAAAATCCCAACAAATACTATCTTCCCATTTTTAATTCGAGGCAATCATTTAACCGCCCGACATAATGGCGGCGTTTTTATGTTAAGCAAAGCTTTCATCCAGTTTTAAATTGTTACAGGTCGGCAGTACACAAATATGGGAAATCGATTGGGTTTTTTTTTTGCAGCCTCACCTCTCTCCATACCGCTCGTCGGAAGCGTGGATTTAAATTTAAGCCCCGTTGCTCGGAAAGGCTTTGTTATTTATTTAAACGCAACTCAGAAGGTTCGGTAAATGTTATTTTATTTATTTATTGAATTTGCAGGGGCTTTATATTTTATTGACTGGTGTTGCCTTTCCTGATACTTGACAAATACTTTTTGAAAGGTCCCTTTATCATCTAGGAGCCTGAATAAATTTCACGAAGATTGATGTTTGCACGGACGTCGACGGGACGACAAATTCTTCGTTAATTTATTCTGTCCAGAATTAAGAAAGCTGTTCGTTTGTGTACGAACTAAAAAGTCATTTCCTAGCAAAAGGCAATAAACAAAATAGAAGCTTTTAACAATATGACATATTACATGCAAAAAATATATATACAGAGTAAACTTCTCGGAGTGGCCGCAAAAGAATAGGGATTTTCAGAGTACGGTCCCGAAATTTGGAACACCACGAGACGAGTTTGTTCCAGACGAATCAAGTAACCAAGTAAATAAAAAGTATATTAAATCTTGTCAGACTAAAGGACTTTTTTGTGAGCCGAAAAACTCCCGGGTAGCTAATTAATGTCCCGATAATTCTACAACAAACGCCCGCAATTGGGCGCAAGTTATCCGGAGAATTTCGCGAGTACTAAATATTTCAGTATGATTTAATGTGTTCAAAGAAAGAGAGGTCGGGTCGCAGTTATTTAATAATTTAAATCGCCCTTCGAACGGGGATTCCCACTTTCATAAGCACCGAAAGAAAGATTTCATTAAATTAAAATTGAATGCGTTGCAACCGGTTCTGTTCCTTTCAGGTGTTAATAAATTAAAGGCTTTTTTGCACTGCCCGGACTGCATATTAAAAATTAAGATTCGTGCCGTTCTCGCAGAAATTAAAGTCCTCTATTAAAATAATTGATACCAGCGCGCATTAATATGTATATATTTGGCACTTATACAATCTTACTTGAGTCATCGCAAAAAGTATACTAGTTATAACAGTTTTTGCTTGTTGTAGCCAATGATGTACCTCAAGGATCCAAATTAGGGCCCTTGTGGTTTTCAATTTATATTACACCTAGACTTTAATAGAATGATGAAATTATTTATTGGGCTCTCGACTTGTGCGCCCTTGCACCATCTACTAGACACCTGGGGACAAGGACATCGCGCTAGTTAGTCGTTCACCATTATGACTGCTATGGTTACTCTTGTGTTTTTTTAAAACGCAATATTTGAGAAAATAGGGCACGCTACAAGTACTTATCTTCTTATCGATTCCTTAACAGGGAACGACTGCTACTTACGCCTCAGTCCCGAGTCGGCGATATTTTTAAAGCCGTAACAGAGGACGGTTCGTTGGCTCTCAACGGCGGCAAGAACGGGTAATCGATGATCTCGCGGCCCCACATCGGACTCCGGGAGTGTCATATGTGCACCGCCAGATGCCCGGAGTTTTCGGCGAGCCCTGCTTATGACACGAGATGATACATTGTAAAGCGCGCCCCCGTTTAATTTTACCGCCTTCGGGCGCCGACTGCTCTAGAAATATTGGCCAATTCGTCCCGGATTAAACGTGTACACGGCGTTGTTACACCGCTACACCAGTACACTGTCCAGGTGGTGGCTAATTATCGTAACGAAGAGATATGGGCGCCGCGCCGGAACCCGTCAGAAGCGGGATTGACCGGAGCCACACATGTAGCGCCGTTGAAATTTGCTGCTGATAGAGGATATTCGCTAGGGTTGACGAATACAGGTTTATAAACAGTACAAATAATCGAAAAGTGATTTTTTTTATGTTGTTTGCGACAAAAGGTAAGTGTGTTCTGGAATAATTCTACTAAAGTCTAAATTAATAAAAATTAGAATCAGTAGGCCATTATCTTTTCCAGGTAAAAAAGAAAACGGTCGCTTACATTCAATTAAATCCAACCCGGAATAAAAGAAAAATAGGGCCCGATTTAAATAACAGTTCCCCGGAGCAAAATGTTTTGGCAAACAATAAAAGCGATTTGTCGCCATCTCCTCCCTTATCGATATTGGTACAAACCGATATTAATTCGAGAGATATCCGTAAAAATGCACGAAAACTAAATTGGAACTTCAAAATGGCGTTTAGATTGTTCGGGAATGAGAGGCGAACGTGCTGTATCTATTTCCAGACGTTAAACCCGGGACGTTTTAGAAATAAATTGAAAGCAAACTGTGGCCATAAGCGGAGCTAAATCTGTTGCCGAAACGGTTTTTTTTCCTTCTATAATTTAAGATCATTCTAACGCGAACGTGAAGTCTCCTTAAAAACGCGGCACCTGCAAATCGTTCCTCTTTTTGAAAGCGTGGGTGTCAGGGAATCACGAAAAAAACGCCCTCTATCAATTTCTTAAGCATATCTCGAGAGATATTACAAAAAATGTGTTTTAATGACACCAAACCTTCCTAATTTTGTTTGGGAGATTATTGGGGTGTATCAGTCGCCACATTTTTAAACATTTCTGTGAATGGTACAAAAGTTATGCCGTCTAGTACAGTCATTGAAGCTTTTCACCTCCGAATTCTTTGAAACTGAACCGATCGACTTGAAATTTGGCAGATAGTTAGAGAAAAGGTCAATGAACATTAGTGACATAGCGCCGATTGACGCTTCCACCCTGTTGTAGGTTGACACACCTTCTCGGGGGTGGAATTTTTTTTTCTAAAATAACGCTAGAAAATGAAAAAAATGATTAATTTTACGTGTATAACGCTCCAAGAGTTTTTTGCAGTACTCAAAAAGACCTAAATGAGCATTTATAAAAGTTAATTAGAGCAAAATTGAAGGAGTTATCGTCAAAAACAGATGGGTTGCCCATATTTTTTAAGGAAAAATGAGCAGTAAACGCTGTACCATTTCCATCAGAATTAAGATTAATCGTAGACCCTTTACAATTAGTTTTGTTTTAGTGTTTTTCATACGATCCTGAAGTTAGACCGGTTTAGAATGCGTATTTTTTTAATAATGTACGGTAAAAGTTGAAAACGTTTTTTTCATTATTCAAAAAAAATTGCCTTATTTATATAATAACTGAAACTATGAAAGATACTTAAAAAATGGTAGACAACAAAAATGTAGCTTTTTTTTCAACAAATATTTAGCTTTTTTTAATTCCCATAGCATAAAAAATACAGAGATATCGCGGCTTGAAGTATCAATTTTATGAAAAAACGACCTGTCTCGAGCCCTTCGATGCTTCCCCTTTAAAAAACGAAGGACTTAAAAGGTTTTACATGCAAACGATCTTACAGCTCTTGAAATTATCTTTAAAATGCTTTTTTGTAAGATGCTATAGCTTCAAAATTAACCGAGTTATGGTAAAAAAACCAATGACATTTTTTTGGAGCAAAATAGGCTTTCTCATTTTTATATATTATATATTATATTTTACAAATAAAATAAGTAAACAAATTTAGTGTGATTATTTATATGCAGCGTAGCAATTTTTTTTATGATTGATTATATTTAAAAATCAATTATAATAAAAATATTTTACATTAATATTGGTAAAAGGGTAGTTTATAAGAGTTGAAATTGGCAAAAGTAAAATATTCTTTTATTAACAATATAAGGGAATTTTTATTTTAAATTATTGTACAATTATAGCATTCCAAGATTTAAAACGTAATTTTTTTATAATTTTTTTAGCACAGGGGTGATTTATAAGGGTTGAAAAGTGTTATGAGATACAAATTCATTCATAAGCAATGAGGGAATTTTTATTTTAAATAATTGCACGTTAAAACATTCCAAGCTTTTGAAAAGTAACTTTTTATCATTTTTGTCATTACAGGGGTGGTTTTTAGGGGTTGAAAGGAAAAAATTGTTTTATTAGCTATATCGTAACTTTTATTTTAAATAATCGCACGATTTAATCATTCCAAATCTTTAAAAAGTAATTTTTATCATTATTTTTTGCATAGGGGTAGTTTTTAAGGGTGAAATAAAGGGTCGAAAAGATCAAATATATCATAAAACATGTTCGAGAACATGGAACATTATTTAATCTTTGTGCTTGAACAAGATTTTTATCAATAAAATGCTTAAAACTGAAATTTTTCAATTTTTTTCACTTAGGGGTAGTTTTTACCACTAAAAAACAAAAAGCGTCAATCGGGCTTATGTCACTTTTGAACATGAGCCTAAGATGAGCCTTATTCTAAATGTTCATACAAATCCATGCAGTTTCAAAGAATTCGGAGGTTACAGCTGATTTTCAGCTTAAATGACTGTACTAGTGGCCTATGTTCCTGGTCACCGCCATTTACAGACACACATTGCAACCCCACAGCCTTAGCTAGGAATCTTTGATCAACTCTTGTTATTCTCGGGTTGGGTTCTGTGGGGATACTATGTAAAATTTGTTCAGTTGAATCTATCAACTATCTGCATCTATTCTTTCTAGACAACTTTTCTAAAGCTAAATTTCTAGCAACTAGTTTTTTTATTAAGACCTTTCTTCAATTAAAAACGAATTTTCAAGGTCGTAACCACGGATGTGAAAATTATAAAAAATGTACAAGGCCAGAGTTTGAACGATTCCGGCGAAGAGAAACGACAACATTTGTCATCTGCCACTCGACTATCATATTTTTACGTCTAGTGATAAAAATGCGACGGCATAACTCGGATTTAACTCCCGAAACTCCCGCAATTTGTTTCTAAATTTTAATAAAGCCTACGGGGAGACACGGAACTCCTCCGTATGAAATCCGTCATGCTAATAAAACGTCTAAAAGGGGTGCTCCAACAAACGATTCCGTCGACGACTTCAAAGGGAGTTCCACAACGACCACGCTCTCTCATGTGGGGTCCCCGCACGTCTGCTCCTCATTCACTTCCGACCTACCGCCACCACCTACTTATCGTCGGACTAATCTGCACCGGCTACGCGGCCTTTTTGGAGGGTTCGTCACGGTAGGGTGGATAAAAACGTACAGGGCGATCATCTGAATATGTTACTAGGTAATAGTGATGACGATCCGTTATCAACAACTAAGTAATAATAGTAAACGCAATAAATTGCGGGTAAACGTAAAATAGACATAAACACAGGTGATATAAGTGTAGTTTTCACGAAAAAAATGTAGAGTTTCGTCATTTTCTTCCACATTGTCATCCCCTTAATCGTGGCTGAACCACTTCCATTCAACGCATAGAGTTCCAACCTATTCAACGACACCAAAATCACTCCGATCGGACCTCCCCTGCGCCCAGCAGTCGCGATCGAATGTTCGTTATACTTTGAAAGTTTATTTTTCCATTTATACATGTACACAGGGTGATTCAGAACTTATCCAAAAAAACATTTCTGAATGTACATTTAATTAATATGTAGTAACGTTGAGAATCAGGATACAAAAAAAAGAAACAGGACAGTCTTGCGTGTGTCCCAAAATTTACAGGTGGGTTTTTAGGGTAAACTAATAAAATATTGCAGGGCTCTCTTAAACCACCCCGTATAATCAATCATACGACAGTTCTCCATCGCCGACAGACAAAGAAATGCAACTGCGTGTGGCACAACGAAAAGTAACTTGTAGGGGGGGCGTAATCGGATTTAATCGGTAATGGAACGAAAAGAAAAGTGGGCCTAGCAGGTCCGTGGGGTGGAAACGGGGCGATGTGCCAATCAACCGGCCAATTCATGTAACTAGTAATTGGCGATGTGCAAAATGCGTGTAATTCCATCTGGTGCTGCGCCGGAACACAAACATGAATTGATTGAATAATTCCATCTCAGCTTCCAACTTCAATTTTACGAATTTATTCCGATCGACGCGTCGCACATACGGACGGATTATTGCACCTGATCCGCCGCTGCCGATCTGATTAATCTGCTGTACAAAAAAAGATAAACCGAACGCCACGCAGTGTGTCGTTCGTGAGTGCAACAAGACAGTTTTTCAGAACTGTCAAAAGTACCTAAAACGAAAAGTCAGAATAAATTCAGAAGATGAAAATAAATAGATTTTCGACATGTTAACAACTTGTTAAAGTGCGCGAAATAAAGTGCGACAGGAACAAATTTTGTCGGAACATTATCTGAGAAAATTTATAATTTGTTGGCAATAATTTTAGAATTATAAAAACAATTGCAATGTAAACACAATTTCTACCTGTTCTCACTTTGGGAACAATAGGGACATTCAGCAAATTTTCAAAAACGTCCTTATTTTGTATACACAAAGCATTGCTCATGATTAGGCGATCTTCAAAATTTCAACTTAATCCGTTGAGCGGTTTTCAAACTATATGATTTTTAAAATGCGAATATTTGCAATGACGTCACCGCATGGGACGGTCAGCCGCTTGGAGCTACTTCCGGATGAGTCTCTGCGTCTACAGAATGTTTTATCGTTTGTGCATATTAAATTTATAAAATGGAAGCAAATTTCGGAAAAACAGATTCTTCTGATTTGCCAGAAGTAGGTTTGTTAATGGATTTTTTTAAATAAAAACTACGACTTTATCAGTCCCGAGATAAGAGGAGTGAAAATGCAAAGGTTACGTTTCAATAAAGTATAAAACTTCTTTAAAGTACGTTTGTCGCGAAAGTTTTGGTGTTTTTGTACAGTAAGAATAGTAAATAAAAATAAGGATTTTGCGTTTAATTCGACAAAACCGTTTCTGTCACAGGGTTCAAAGATTTACCTAATCAAATACAAAATTCGCCAGTTTATGATTTTGTTTGGATGACTTGTAGGCGATATAAAATTCTAATTTTTTGCAAAGAACCTTAAAATTGCAATATCTTTCCGTTAAGCAAATAAAAATAAAATTGCTGAATGAACCCATTGTGTATATGTTCAGATAGCTGTAAAAAAAAATCACTCAAATTTCACTCAATTTTACTCAATAATATATTAATTTCTGTCCGCACCCAATTGAGTGAAATATTCACTCTATTAGTATGTGTACAACTAAAGCTTTATGAGTGAAACTATTACAACAGAAGTGAGTGAATTTTACTCAATTCGAGTTTCTGCTATCAAGTGAGCGACTTTTGACTCTTATTCTGAGTACCTATGTAAATTAAGAGTTGACTTTTTCTCTAAAGACTATTACTGAGCAATTTTTTGCTCAGACTTGGTTTATATCCTCTTTAAATTTTAATTTAAATATCATTGTATTGTATTAAAGTCATAAACTACTAAGCTGCCATAGAGGTTTCTACACAGATCTGTTTTAGAGATAATATTTTAGGTCTCGAAGGAATTGGTTACCTGATCGGACGAATAGATTGCCATAACGTATATTGTACGTTACAGATACGTAAGTAAGTATAGGTAATCATCTAACTATCCGTTTAATAACCAAATATTAATCGAGAAAAAATATATTGTTGTTTTTAATTATTGTAATCAAACCACTGCATTTAAACACATCGTCGCCAAAATAACCGGATAAACGGATACTTGTCCAGCACTACACATCTTACACCATGCCACGAGATGGATAACCTAATGAGGACGATGGGAATAGACAAAGACAACGCACGACAACCATAGAATGGGGTGAGGCCACTCAATAATGAGGACATTTACTCCGATATAGGTACACTCACACCGATTTCTTACAGTGTACACACATGTCATTTATTTGCTTCCATTTTGAACTAAAAATCTTGTACGTGCTTACACACCTGCTAACACCTCCTTTGGCGAAAAGCAGCCCACACACGATACGTCACGACCGCGGGATTCCCTGCGCCGCGACAGAAAACTTACAAACTTTTATTTGACAATTAAAACTACCCGATTACGCGTCGCCCACTAGATGCTAACCGCGAGTATTGACTGGAAATGGTAAGCCGTGCGGTCACGAGGAACAGCGCCGACTGAACTTTATCAGATTATCTGTTATAACTCCACGGATGTAACTCTAATTACACTAACACTAACGAGTGCCTACTATAAAGCACGCTATTAGCTTCGGTACGCATATACGTTTTGTTTTGCTTGGGTCCGAGGCAGCCGATTCGACTCTAATCCTGGAGGAACCGTCCAACAGTTGATTTTGCGTTCGATCCCGTAGGTACTTAGCTAAATCACTTCTGTTGTTCCGGATGGAAATCTGGTTCGGTGCCGGTTGAGCCACGCCTTTGATACGCAGATGGAAATACTTTATTGGATTTGGTCTCTATGGGCTCTCTATGATTCAAGACGTACTCAAATGATACAGAATGTGCTAAAAAACGTATATTCTATTCTTAGTTATCCTATTTTTCACAAATTCAAAAAAAAAATAAAATTTTTAAACTTATCAATGTCACTTTTTCAGAAATTTTGTGTTTATATACAGGGTGATTCACAAATGAAAAGACTCCCCTTAAATTTCACCCAAAGAAAACGAGGTTTCATTTTTGGTCACCATTTGTGAATCACCCTGTATAATTTTGCTTAATTAATATTTATTATTTTCATACGAAAATCTTCCTGATAAAACAATCTTAAATAAAATGTGGAAACAAATACTACTCCCAATTTTTTCACAAAAAAAATTCAACCGCCCAAACTGTCCACAAAGTTGCAAACCACTCCTCAAACACCTCAAGTTTCAGCAGACGACATCAGCAGAGTTTCAAGCTTCACTACAGTTTGGAATTTTTCCGCGAAAACACCAGGAATGCTACGAAATTCGAGCTAGGATACGACATATATAAATCTAGAATAACATAAATCGACCGAATCTGGAGAAAACAGATTTCAGAATCTAAACCGAACAGCAGTAGCCCAAAATTCGCGGAGCCACCCCTAACTGTGATCGAACGTCGACTCTAGATCTTAACAGTTCAATTCATTTCAATACCTTGAAACCGTCCTAGTTTATTTAAAAAAAACTAAGCCAAGGCTATACCAAGGGTTTCGCACGACCGGTCCAAAAATCCTGAAAAACCAAAAGCAGGTTTTTCGAATTCGTTGATCAAGCTCCTATTTCCCGATCACATAGTTGCACTGCATTGCTTTACTTGTGGCAAGCTAATAGGTATATTAAAAACTTTTACAAAACTTTATTGCAATTCAGATAACTCAAAACGAGTAAAGACTAGAAAAAAAAGTTTCGTATAAAAGTTGTAAAGCATACAATTCTACATAAAAATGGCCTCTTGACTTTTTCTTGTATTATTAAAATTAACAGAGTTAGAGAGGCTAAAAGTTAAGGGAAGATTTTAGAAATTTAAAAAATCATAAGCAGAAAAATGAATTAATTTTGTAATTTTTTTTTTCGATCTACTCTAAAAAATATAATCTTTGTTTTCAGAGAAATAGATATATTTTTTAATTTTTAATAAGAAAGTTATAACAATTTCAAATTTGTTGTTCACCCCCTAAATAGAGATTTTAACGAAAACCATGAAACAGGTCAATTTAATTTTGTCAATTTGTTTACATAAATCATATTTTTAATTCTTTTTGAATAAATATTTTTTTTTATAAATAAAAATATAGTTTTTCTGAAATAAAAATAAGGGTAGCAACCCCCAAACACGGAATCACTTGCGAAATATTTGTTTTTTATCATAAGTAATTTCCATTTTGTTTCATTTCAAAAGATTGATTAGAACCCCAGAAATTTTGAAAAAACTGTTTTGGGGGGCGAACTTTGAGGATGTATTTCACCCCGTAAATATGTTTTTCCGCCGATAAAAAAATACGTGTCTCTTTACATTTTTTGGAGTAGATTGGAATAAAAAATTACAAAATTCAATCGTTTTTCTGCTTGTTACGATTTTTTAAATTTCTGAAATCTTCCCTTAACTTCTAGCCTCCCTAACTCTGTTAATTTTAATAGTACAAGAAAAAGTCAAGATGCCATTTTTATGTAGAATTGTATGCTATTACAACTTTTATCAACTTTTATACGAAACTTTTTTTCTAGCCCTTACTCTTTTGAGTAAGGGCTAGAAAAATTCCTTTGTTTTATCTTTTTCCACCCTTGGCCGGGGGTTGAACAAAAAATTACTGTCACTTATTGTTATAATATACCTCAAACTAACTCATTTCAAAAATTTAGGCAAGTTGACCAAAATTTCGATTTAAAGGCATATTTATTTAATTGGACTATAAAGTCGAAAAAACAGTCAAAGTGCACGTAAATCCTAAGTATTAAAGTATTTCAGTAGAAAACAGCTCAGTTGAAAGAATTTATACCAAACCAGTGCCATACTGAGGATGCATCCAGTTTTATAAACAAATGTTTCCTATACTCTCGCTATATCCAGAGACAAACGCTGAGGTAGACAGATCCCGATTGAAAGGTGTCAAAAAACGTGAAGCCTCCAATCAAAGTTACGTCTGCGATGAGCCAGATGCGTTATTGGAGGATTAGCAGCAATCAAAATTGACGGGATGGGCGATATGCCACAATATTCCTGATTTTTTTTACAAAAAAGTATTGCGTATAGAATTTCACACATAAAAACGACTCCATTATTGGAAATTACTTTTTTTTTGCGGCTCTCAGTATAGAAATATACTTATTTTCCGACTTGTAAGGGGTCACTCGTGCATTTAATAATCTCGTCTACGCCGAACAAGTCGGTTTGGATTCCAACAGACACATGGTCGAACGGCGTCTCGCTAATTACCCCCCGTCTGAATAGAAAACTGCGGCAGTTTTGCGCCACCGTGCTCGCTGAATTTAAATTAGCGACTAGCAGCTTTGGCCTGGTTGCATATCCGAATAATTATTGTAGTAAGTTTCGACTGTTTTTTAACGGTATAATGCGTCGCGTTCTCTAAACCGGCGGGTCTTTACCGGAAACACAATTGATGTAACATAAACCGGCTGATCCGGCATTTATATATTTAATCCGGGAAGTTTTTACGTCAGCGCGCACGACCGGCGTTCCAGGCAAAGCCAGACGGTGGAAAATTTAGCGAAAATCTCGCGACCTATTTTCCGCAACGCTAAATAGCACCTGTGATGTCTCTGCTAATAACACTCACCTAGATTATTTTCCATTTTTTCACGCGTCTGGGAAATTTGCCCACTCTGCAAACTGTTTTGTGGCGCGTTCGCTCACTGTTTGCTCTTAAATATTGAAATGTTCTAGTTAAAAAATTAATTTGGAGTCCGGTATCTGTCGCTAATTGTACCAAAGTCGACGTTCAAACACATCCTATGCTGGCTCGGCAGAGGTCTTACAGCGGTCTTCCCCCTTGAATTTCGACATTTTGTTTCTTCGGATCAACGGTTTGTTGATTTGTGGTATGGTATGATGGTGCAGCTTTATGTTGCGGCTCCCCAGTTAGAATTTACCGGAAGAATCTTCAGGTTTCGAAATTCGAAACTGGGGTGTTTTTCTTTACCATTTTTACTCAATATTAACCAACTTTTTCACAGTTCTTTCTCGCGAGCCTCGAAATACCGACCACCCTGTACACATCGAACAATTTTAACTCGAAAACAATTCCGGGAATTAGATATCGTATTAATCCGATTTCGACATTAAAATTAAACAATGCAAATACCGGCGCCCCGTCACGGAAAATAGTTTAAACGTTTTGAATAATTGTATTTCATTAAAATTTGGTAGTCCGTGATAATTGAATATAATTTCCACGCCTGCTGTTGTGTTTCGCTTCGTAGCGCGGAAGTTTGTTGCAAACATTCGAAGAAGCGAAACGATTGTTATTGTTACGGGTTAGCCAGAAACAAATTTCGCTGTGGTGAATAATGCATGAGGTCCAAACTGGCAAGTGTGGGCGTCTCAGATAGAAGTTTGACAGCTATAATTTTAATATGTGACAATTTGAATAAATTAAAATACACAAATTTTACACCTGGCTGTTTTCTGTTTTGTAGGGTCATAATTCTCTACAAAAAAAAACAGTTTTGAAGAATTAAGTCCTGTCTACCTCGTTTGTATGTTGTTTTCGAAAAATCTTTACTGTAATATTGTAAATTAGAAGCAGGCAACTAATTGTACAAGTACGGCATGAAGTATGCAACCAGCTTTACAAGTATGGTACAAATTGCAAGTATCCGCCGTTCTATGATACATATTTCGCACCCAGCCGATTCTAATTCGCGAACAGGTGCCGGATTTGTGTGAACATCCTAATTGCGAGATTTAATTTCGAATTTCCATGTTATTACGGTGTTTGTTGTTATCATTCTGACAGCTGCAGTGCTTTAATTAACAATTAGCCCTCCCCATAAAAATTCAGATCGCACAAAACGCGTTGATTCGTCAAACGAATGCCTGCAAAGGCAGAACGCAGTATTGAATCAATTTTTTTTTTCGTCATCTTAACAAATTATTATTATTTCACCAGCAGCTTTATATCACAAAGTTTAATAGTTTACTGAGTGATATGGGCACGTATAATTTCTATTAGTGGGTCATTAATACGAATTAGGCGAAAAAAATTATTAAAATATTACCATAGGCACCCGATCAACAACGTTGCATGTAGCACGGTGGGTAATGCGATAATAATTTGGACCTGCAACACACACCTGATTACAAATTGATAAACGCATTAGTGTCACACTAATTATAAAGCTGTACCGTCTACAACGTTTTCCTGGTAAATTCTTAACCACATTGTTCTCTTTCACAGTCTAAAGGATTAAGCCCGCAGAAAACGATTTGCGCGTGTTTGTTATGTTGCCGCAGCGTTTTGTCTACATTCACCGTACATCAATAGGGCCAATTTAATAATCTAGGACACAGAATAAATAATTAGGTACACTCCGACACGTTAGTGCTTAATTCCTTTTCCTGTGATCCATCTACGTAGGCTAAATCGGACGCCATTATATTATTTAATTTAATTTATTATTACATTTTCCGCCTACGTGGAAGCGCGAAAGGCTTTTAGCGATATAGGAAAAGTTTAAAAATACACCTTTTCGTACGTTTATCCGGGGAATAAAAGCGGAGGCAGACGAGAGGCAGTGTTTAAAAGTAGAATTCAGATACTGAACAAGATATATTGGAAGTGGCATTGAGAATACCGGGGACGCAGTTAGTTACAAATGAAATGGGACTTGAATTAGATGAAAACGGAAGAAATTGTAGGAGTCGCACAAAAATAAGCGGAATAAAACACTCAAGTTTAAAATACGTCCCGTTCCAGATATATAAAGTTTTTCAATAATGTTCCTTTGCTTTTGTTGAAGTTTTTAACCGCTAGCTATTTAATAATTTCAAGTTTCAATCAATTTTTTTTTATTTTATTGAAAATATACCACGAAGTTAAAATAACAGAAATATAAAAAAAATAGTACAAACGAAACACAACCATCATTGTTCCTGAATTGTACTACAACACAAAAAGTAGCGCATATACATAAGCGGCAAAAGAAATAATTCCTGGTTATACCTAGTTAATTTTTCATTTAGATAATCCGGAGTAAAAGCATTCCGGCGTTAATATTTCCTCTCATGGCTTGCTTATAATGGATCAGAAAGGTAAACAACATTTTGTCACTCCGGTAATCCCCAACGAAACGTACGAATCGATATTTCGCAAAAATAATGGACAACCGGCTCCTTCTAAGCTCACGGCAAACCTGATTACCTTGACTGTATTTGGCTTCCATTAACCCAGCTTTACGGTAAATGGTTCAGGTCCACATATCGCCCGTATTAAGATACATACCTGCGGACGAAACTACACCGTAATAATAAGTACCAGTCGAAATTTTTAATAGATGCTATTTTTCTTAATGATGGTCAAGCATCGACAAATCCACATTTTAGTAATCATTGTACAATAACGTGTACATGTGTGCCTCAGATGTGAAGCTTCGCATCGATCGATTTATTCGATAGATATCTAGCGACACCCTAACACCTGACACAAAAAGTTGAGAGCTATTACATTATGCACTATTGCGACGACAACAGCTAAAATTTTCCCTGTGCTCCAACGCTGGAGGTATCCGCATTAATTTCCATCGCGGTTAACCTCGGATTTATCTAGCGTCGCATTGCATTAAGCATTTTAAAGCACTCTGCGAAGTACCCCGCCTACAAAGTGTTTATAATGGATATGTTTGAGGCGGCTGATCAAAGGAGCTAACGCAGCAGACGAATTCAATACCATCGGAGCATATCGGATGCATTCCAGTTACTGTATGTAGAATGTAGCTACGGTATTATTGAATCCGGGACCACCATCCGCGCGTATGGGGGCGAACATGTCGCCGAGCTTCAAGTTTTGAATTGATGCGCGGCTCATAAATCCTTCGGCATACGAGTTCTGTGACGTAGGAGGTGTTTTATTAGTTTTTAATGGACGCGGATGGTAACCTGAGCGCGAACGGGGGGCAGAAATACGTAGCCATCTATTTGTTATTTCCGAAATTACAAAAACAACCTGTGATTAATAGAAGGTGCCTATAGTAAATTAAAATTACCTGAATCACACCAAATTCCGCATTCCTGCACTGCACTGCTAGGCAATTTGTCAACCACTTGTCAACAACTGAAATTTATTGCCCAGTCGTCCAATGCAGCTGTGTTTGTATTTCGTTTGGCCGCACGCATTCTCCAACTGGGCGGATACATTTCTACCACCTCCACGTTCTTCAATTGAGAATAGAAAGACTATACTATAATTGCTATTAAAAGGGAGGCATTTAAAACATTTGCAACAATAGTTTTCGTCGTTAGTATATATTTTCAGGGAATGAACCTTGGTTTGTGTTGTTAGAAAAATGATTACAGAGCAGTTTTAATGTACATGTATCGCTTCTGAACGATTGTAAAGCAGATTCCGTTATTAAAATTTTTAATTATTTTGAGCTTCCTTAAAATCAATCAATATTATTTCTAAGCAATAGTTCTACATTACTCGCAAGTATCGTCTGTGAAAAAATAGCACTTTATATTCAGCGCGCCCTCGTATTCCGGCCCAGACAACACTTTATTATCCACCACCGGCTCCCGATAGAAAAAAATAAAGTAATTACTATTTGCCCGGACGGCAGGCAGGAAAAATGATCCGATCTAACTGACCCCTATCCGCTATTAAATATTTCATTTCCCCTATTTAGCATACCACTAACAGCCGGCGCTTGTCCATTTATCACAGCATGTTTATCTAGTAGTGTCCAGAAATAATTAAACAAAAAATACGCGCACGAAAATAATAATTAGAGTGTAAATGATGGATGGGTTTCATATAAAAACGGCGGCGGCGGCCGTTTCGAACCAACAACCGTCTTCTAGCAGATGATGCCAGATTTATATACAAATATAGCTACAATGGAGAAATGTTTTGGTTCAAATTTCACCCATGTTTTGAATCCAAAGCCAGAAATCACCCGTAGAGATCGAAAAATCTCCAACATTAGGTTTGATTGAAACCCGGGCACAAGGCAAGAAGTAACAGCGAAGAACAATGTCGAGAACTGGCGGAACTAGCAAGAGGTGCGATTGAACGTCAGCTCTAATTTTCTGAAGTTAAGTAAACAGGGCAACGTTCCTGGACAGTCAAAGTACATTCAATTTTATTATTGGCATTCCATTAAAAAGAATGAAATATCCATTAAAGCCCATAATTACTATTATTATTATCATTAAATTCCTTTAAAAAAAATTGATACAGACTACGGCAAGGATTTCATAACTGGGCCTCATACGAACTACTAATATTCATGTCTGTGCCACTAATTACCGAACCAATTTGATGTAATTAATAACGACCCGTGTGAATCGGTAATATGGGCATTATTAGGGGCTTTTTTATTAAATCGGCGGTTCCGCCGTAATGAGGCTATAAATATTTGAGGAGCAGCGCGAGAATGATGAGAAGCAGAATGCCACGAAGCCCGCATTTTTCATCCAATATATAGCTATTTACCAATATCAGAGATTGCTCTGAATAATTCATGGGAATTTGCTTAAAAACGATCGATATGGGATTTGCGCCTAAATTAATTATTGTTCTCGTAGCCCGGACTATCGTCGTTAATATATTTCGCACGGTATAGTCAGTCATTATTAATAAAATTTATTAATCTATTTAATATGTATTATTACCGGTCTGACTGTTTCATAATTCACATGTAGACATTGACAAGGAATTCATAAGCGACATCTTGTTGCGTCGTAGAAAACAAATACTTCAAATACCTACTTACTGTAAGTATACAGAGTGTACAAAAACAGTAAAATTAAATGTTAAACTTGTTGTGTCCTGTACCTGAATATGAATGTTAAACTTGTTGTATCCTGTACCTGAATATGTAATGTCAATAAAATATTTTACTCTAGTTGTTACACTCATATCAAAAGATAAAATGTGCAGTACTTACAGTAGTAGTTCAAGACGTCTTCAATTCCACAGATCACCTGAAAAATGAACAAATAATTACATTTGCTATGGTGGTTTAATGTCTAAAAGTAATTAACAAAATAATAAATCTATGATTTACGGTTTTTTTTTTTTGAAGGAAAGAAAAGTAAATATACACCTTTCTGACAACATACAGACATCTACAGACATATATGCTTGAGTGGCACCTTTGACACGTTGACAACCGTAGCTCCTATCACTGAGTTACTATATCTTCTGATGCAACTTTACCTTATGCAATCGTCTTAATGGTAAAGTGCGTGCACACTTAAAATTATATTAATGTAGATTATACTCTGACAGATTACTATAGTTAACACAAATTGATACGTAATTATCGTAAGGATTAAACATATTTTATCCCTGCACCTAACATACTTGAAAACGTGAAATGGTCCTCGAGAAACTCAAATGAGAAAGTGGAGGGAGCTGATAGAAATCGTTATCTTTACGTGACACTTTTGTCTTTATCTCCAAAATTAAACGAGATACGGTCAATTTTGACATATTTATCTTTAGACGATTTAAAGATAATTAAGAAATATCACCTTTAAAGCAAAAACTTGTTGCATGCTAATTGTTTGCAGTTTCAACCGGCAATTTTTTAGAAACTCATCGATAACAATCAGGCTATAGTTTCCATTTTATTACCTGGAATCGGAGAAGCTGATTGGTTGAATTTAAAAATTAGGTCATGAGTTTTTAAAACCAATCGATTGTTCTGGTTCCAGATTACATTCTGAAAATGGGCTAAAAGAACACACAACTATTACGTACAGATGCATATTTCCCTGAGACCTCTATTTTTAAGGCGTGCTTCAGAAATGCTATTTCCTACGTCGACACACTTATCGCGGAAACGAAAAACTAAATATTTGTTATATATTTTTCCATACTCGCTCCATTAACCGCCGTGGCATGCATACAAACAGTTTAAGGAAGTCGGGAAGTGTTTACCAATATATTGGCTGTCGAGTGTAATATAATTTTTATCGATTCCGAAAATGATTATTCTGTGTTTACTATCGGAAGTGTCTTCTCGTGACAAACACGTTGTGGATGGTATATTAATTTAGAACTAATATTTTTTTATGGATTCTATATTGGATCTATTAATTATAAAAATTGCTCTTTAAACCAGGTAAATAAAGGAGAAACTCGAGAAAATTCATATCCGCGATATTATTGTAAAATTGTCTAAAGGAACATAATACAAGACATCTCTCATCTCGTGAGTCAAAAGCTTTTATTAGCTAACTTTTCTATTTAAACAAATAAGTGAGGAAAACAGTTTTTTCACGAATGTATAAATCATTACCATGGAAAATACTTTACAGCACTATACTTTCTCTAAACTGACAGATAAATAGGTCTTTTTTAAATATGCAACAATTTATTTTTTATTGTTTTTGATAATTCTTCAAAATATGCCAATAATATTATCACTGGTATCCAGCCATCTGCCAATATATTCAATATAATTATTGTTTATATCACAAGAGGTAGAACGTTAAGTATATAAGTCAGGTTATCGAAAGTAAATAAACGTGGTCTCGTAGCTCAAAGCGTTACGCGTTGTCCTACTAGTCTAAAGGTTCGGGGTTCGATCCCTGATGAGGTATGGTTTTTTTTCAATTAATATAATATTTCGAAGGTAATATTTCATCGTCCACATTTGAAGACAAATATTTCCACACCAGTTGCTGGTCACGAAGTGAATATTTCTCACAGTGTTGCCAAATATCTGCTGATTCGAGGCTTGCTAGATTGTTAAATTCTGCCAGAAAATCGTGAAATATAAAATACAAGGATATTTATAATACGTAGGATTGCTCGATAAGCAGATATTTTCCCCACGTTAGTGGAGGATGTGACGTCATCGCGGACCACTTCAGATAAATAGGCATACTCGCATTCTGTTATAAGGTGTTTTATTTACTTTCTATATTTAATATGGGGTTGAAAATAATTTTGCTTAAAATATAAACTTTTTATAATCTGTAACGTGACTCCCGGTAAATAAAATTATAGTCAAGTTATACAAATTTCTATTTTTTATTAGCGAAAGGGATGTACATATTTTAAAGATAGCCAAAACTTAATATTGCAAGTTTTTAATTTAGATAAATATGAATGTTCCAAACTTCCACTAAAATATGAAAATTATTATTTTCTGGTTCATTTGCACTTTCAGATGTTATATAGAAATACTCATTTTACTGTGTTAAATCTTTTTAAATATATGTTTAAAGTTAGGTTATTATTTAAATGTGTACTAGTAACTTATTCCGTTGATATTTTAAAAAGAACTAAGCACATTAAATATTTTCTAAAGTATTGTTATAAAAAAAGTGGTAAGTAGTAGGTAACAGATTTTTATTAAATAAAAATAAAACAATACAAATGATTAAAACTAGTGTTGTAAAGAGAGTACCTATGCTCTTAATGTGCATTTATGAAAATAATAATAATAATAATA
>NW_019416351.1:390921-399351 GCF_000390285.2 Anoplophora glabripennis | reverse complement strand
TTAAAATCGGTTAATAAACAAAAAAGTTATTGCAAAAAAACAAGAAAAGTGCCCATTTTTTCATTTGTTTATAACTATCGCATTTATTGTTAAAATTTTATAAAACCTATGACAAGTTGAGGGTTTTGTCATACTATAAAAGTGTGCCAAAAGTGGGCGCTGTAGGTGCAATAGTTTTCGCACAATTCTATTTGTTTATAGCGGAGGCTCCAAAAGTTATGAACTTTAAGCCTCTGTACAGACGTTAATTTTCAATCAAACATGATTCTGAAAGCGTCATTGTAGTCTTAAAGACGCAATTAAGCGACCTATTAAAAAATATCGCCGCTTTTTTGACATTAACATTCTCAAATTGTGCATTAAAAAAACCGTGCGTTATTCGCTTAATAAACAATTTGAATAAAATTGTTGCTATTTATACTACCTCAACGAAAACAGATGCAATGGATAGCTGGCAAAAAAATACAAATGTAAGAAAAGTACCCTCTACGGCCAACAGGAGCCAATATAATTTTTTTTATCGTAGCGTTTATAAACATTAAGACTTGAATTTTTCGCAAAATAAAGTTTACGACGTAAACTAAGATTTCCCGTGAATTGCATTGAAAAATGTGGAAAATTAACGACTCACGAGCCCTTTAAAGAGAAGGTACTTGCTAAGTAAACTGTCCGGCGTGGTGAAGTTCAAATTGATGCGCGCTGTAAATTTTGCAATATCTCGGCTTCTATTCATCGTAGAAACTTCTTTTTTTCAACTGGGGTAGCTCGAAGAAAAAATAACAATGGGCATATTTACGAATTCGTAGAATAGCCCTTAACCGCAGAAAAAATGCATCTTTTAGGTATACTTAATTTTTTTAATTTACAAAAATGTCACAAAAATTATTTTTAAATGAAATATTAATTAAAATTTCAATTACGGAATTATTTTAATATTATTAAAAAGCTATCGTTCATTTAAAGTTATTTTTTATACATATTAAGCCAAAGTAAACTTATTTTTTCAATATTTGATTAGTTATTTAATTACGATTTAAATGTAAAATTAAAGCAAAAATTCACAAATTACTTTCACATTATTATTTATTATTAAAAGATTTAAAAAAGAATAAAAAGCATTTGAATTTATTGCAAAACTCAAAATTAAAAAATATTAATAATAAAAATAATGCGGTCGATAAAATTACAATTTTAACTTGAAATTTTAATATATGCATAAAGTTTTTTTATTATATTTATTACTAATTTTATACAAAAAAATTTTTGCAACATAATCAAAATTAATTAAAAAAATATTAATCACAACCATTTTCAATAATAGATATAATGCAATATAATACAAAAATTTAAAATTTAAATTTTTTTCTATTTTTATGAAAAATAACTTTTTAAATGAACTTCATTTATTTATTTAATAATAGTAAAATAATTCCGAAATTGAAATTTTAATTAATATTTCGTTTAACAATAATTTTTGTGACATTTTTGTAAATTAAAAAAAATTCAGTACAAAAGATGCATTTTTTCTGGAGTTCAGAGGCTATTCTACGAATTCGTTCTATGATGAATAGAAGCCGAGATATTGCAAAATTTTACAGCGCGCATCAATTTGAACTTTGGATTTCACTTTTCTCACTTTAAAAAATGGGCACTTTTTTGTTTTTTGCAATAACTTATTTGTTTATTAACCGATTTTAATTTAACAAGTCTCATTTTGTAGATAATTTTACTCCCTACAAGCTGTCTGAGAGTCATTTTTTGCTAAAATTGACGGATTTCCGTGCAAAGTGAAAAAACTGTTTCCCTGACTTTGTTTCTTTCATTCGCTCTAACCATGAACAATGTATGTATAATAATCGCTCTTCTCAAATCCTGACATGCAATTACGATTCTGTGCGATTTACCGCAATAGCAATAAATCGCTACGATCCCGCATGTATCGGCAGATATTGAAATATGAACTGTACACTGTTGGAAACATTAAAAATTCATCGCTCTTTCACGAAATACGTTCGCGCTAAGTTCCTTCGACGTATTTATTTACCTTTTACGTATCCGCTTGCACGCGGGAACATCCCCGCTTTCACAACGTAATTTTCATCGATTGCAAGAGAGATTAGCCCCATCTCGCGGGCGTATATTAACGTATCCTCGTCGGCATACACGCCGCCATAACTCAGGCCATTAAATTGCAGCACCCAGTATATTAACTGGGGAGCAATAATTCTCCCTCGAGGAGGTGAATAGAAATTCTCCTCGGAGAGAGAGTTCTTCCGCGTTATTGTACGTCCTGTCCTCAGCCTGTTGAGTTGTGCGGGGTTCCTGTTCCGGTGGTTGCTTTCTGCCTACACATTCACCGCGGCCCCGTGTGTTATCGCGGTCTCGACGTCTGATAGGCGAGCGGCTCGTCAAGGAAAAAACCCTTCAAGGGACTTGGGAACGTGCGCTCGCACGTCAAACGTAAGATTTCGAAAGGTTTTCGAATAATGCGTGTCGTCTTTAGCTTTTCGCCATATAAATTTGTCATATTCACGTCTGTAGAATTAAACATTTAATAAAATTTAAAGCAACCGTTAACGACAATAATATTTTGCTAGACTGTATAAAATACCACAAAGTAGTTCAAACGTCTCAGTTTTAGTTGTAAACTCTTTCTACATAATAAAATTTAAAGCAACCGCGAAGCATCAGGTTTTTAGACTGAAAGTTTTAATTTTGCAATGATTTATCTGAATCTTGCAGACGCAATAGCAGGTTCTAAAGCTGGTGCTGAAGGCCACCGTCGGTGGCAGAAATTTACGTAGAAGAATCAATCCGAAACAAAATTGCGATATCGAATAAAATTTAACCTACACACCGCCTTTTTATGAATATTATATCTCCGGCGAATAATTTTCCCTCATTCCAGTTCCCGATAAACTTCCTCCAGCACGTTCCAATAAATGACATTAAGATGCTTTGCAGTCATCGAACGTCCAATTCGGTCGGTTTATATTCCGGGGCGTATTTTCGATTGCATTTTTACATTTCACAGTGCTTTAATCTTAGTTTACTTTCTCATTCGATTCATCTGTCCCGCTCTTATTGAACATTCAATGAAATTATAATGAAAATCAGGGAGCCGACTGCTGATGAGGGTATTTCTCTGATGAAAATTTTTTAAGCAGACCCCGAAAAAAAAACAGTAAATAAATAGAGATGTGAATTGGGATGCGGGGAAAAAGGAAATGAACGACGGAGACGGTTAGGGAGAGATATGGGAAATATGACACCGTGTCAGTCACAATTAATGGCGAAATAAAAAATTGTGTAAAATATTTCTCCAGAAATATTAAAAGGTTCGTAGAGTTAACGCGTTATGTAAATTAATTCTAAAAATAAAAATTTATGGATGTAAATTGTTATCAAGATACACGTAGCTCGATATATTGATACAGAACTTGGATGAATATAGAGTATAAAAAGTCTTACATCTCGTAACGACCGTTTTTAATCGCTAAATATATCCTATTACAATATAAACCGAAATCTACTGCAACTAGTTCTCATTCTCATTAATATCCTAATAGATCAGGGCGGATCTGTTTTGAGGTAGATGTGAGAGGCGGCAAGCAATTTTTTCTCCATTACCTTCAATTCAACTCACATAATAAAAGTGTAGATCCCTAGATCTGGGCGAGGACTGGACATTTTTAAAATTACAAAAATGTTTCAAAAATTTCAAAAAAATGCCTATTTTATATGAGTTTTGTACTTATATCTCGGAACCTATGAATTTTGGAACAATATTGAAAAGAAAAAAAGTTTTAGAATTGAATTTTGCACAAAATATTGTAAATTATAATTTTTTAAATTTATTACCGATGTTGCAAAATAGCAATAATTGTTGAAAATGAAAATTAGAATGCCCTCGGAGCAATTAATTTTTTTTTTAAATTATATAAGAAACTTGATTATTTTGCCTTTTTTCATCAATTATTACTACATAGAGGGTGAAATAAGGGTGCATTGAGTGTATTAAATAGCTGGGGAAGGAATCCGCGACGGGAGACGCGACGCTGGTACGCGGTTTTGAGATCTCGGTCAATGGGGTTGCTTAGACGTGAACCTGATATTTTCTGCATATTTCAACAGCATTCACGCAAAATCCTTCCTCTATAATTGTTAATTTTCTTGAAATGTCCGTCTTGGTGTCAGGTATTGAAACAAGTAAGTAACTGCCAACATCCTGTACGTCACCAATTTTCAAATTTGTCAGTTCGCAGCATCGACAGGCACCAGAAACTCCCATTATTAGTACAACCTGAAATAATTCAAAGTTGACTATATTCCTAACAACATGTAAAAGGTAAAGAGATATTACCTTAATCATTAAATATTCTTTATCGGAAGCCCCAGTAAAAAATTCTTCAATATGTGCTCTTTCCAATAATGCAGCTTTTTTTGCTTTGTATTTTCTCGATTCACTCTTCAAATATAAAGCCTGTTACATTTTCCATTATTTATACTTTTGTAGACCTTTATAGTAGCCTTCAACATCAAATACTTCGACCACATAGATGAAACTGCATATTTTTTCTTCAAATTTAAAAAATATTTTTCCCTCCATTCGTTAAATTCGACGAACACTTTTCCGTAATGTTCCCTGGATTTCGTTGGCAATAAATGGAAAATTGCTTCTTGAGCTTCTTCAAAAACAGCCACAGAGATACAATTACTTTCTTGCATTTTTACCAAATTCAGATAGAACTGTTTATTAAATAATTGATAATAAACAACGTAGCACAGCAACCAGTAGGTATAACCTAACCTACTACGTTTCACCGAGTACCTACTCACTAGTAAGAAATATCAATCCAATAATATGACTCCACAAATATGATTGTGATGTGATTATGGATAAAACGTTGTATTGCATTCGTGTTTTAATTGACCAAGAGGAATATTACCGGAAATCGGGAATACGGAAAATTTATTCGACAGATAAAATATTCATAACAAACTGGTGTATAGCTTAAATTGAGATTTTATAACAAAAAGGTACGGCGGAGGAAAAATAACCGGCAGCGAAAAAAGTCGAGCTCCTGGAACGCCTCGAAGGTTTTTAGGGCTCTCTGGAAGAAGCACCTTCATTAGCCACAATTTACCGCTCTATATCGATTTTAAACGTGATGGAAATACACTTAAACAAAATTGATACTGATATATAGCTGACTCCGGCTGAATATATACTTCGGCAGGGAATGTGATGGCTAAAAGGAATACAGGGAGACTGACGTAACGTGTTGGCGAGAGATTTATTGGAATTATTACACAAGTAAAGACATAAATCTTTAGATAAACGTAGTTTTAGGTATATACAAACCCGGAAGAAATTTTTAATCGTACGAAAAATTAAGTAATTAATTAAAAGGTTAATAAAACTTATTGAGAACTTCTGGAATCGTGCCCGACTTACATGCTACATAAAAGAGATGAATAGTTTTGGTGGTAAACCAGACATTCTTTTATTTATCAACGATTATCTACGACGAACGACGCTTACAACCAGGATTCATTGAGGTTTACTTCGGAAAAAACTATTTTTTTTTTTAGAATTGTTAAATCGCCAGATACAAATTATAAATCACCAACTATTTAGCTTAAATAATTACTATTGTGGTGTATATTCAGTTACGCAACAACCATCGTCTTACAAACCAGCTCTATGTGGGTTGACACCCGCCTATTGATTGGCTTGCATTTTAGCGAGGGAATTTGTCGCGTCTAGGAAATCCCAACATGTTACCGATTTAACGAAAAAGTTCAAAAAGAACTACCGGTACGTGCCGACAGACCTTTTGATGTAATTTAGAAATGGGACAGAAAATCGAAAGGTCATTTACATGGATGACTGGATAGTGCAATATATCTCTGTCAAATGGTATCGGCGGAACAAGATTACCTTATGCTGAAATGGACTGGCCGTTCTGACTTTCAACATTTAGCAACTCTATTTGGTCCCGGCCGTAGGTGGGACGTTATCGCACGACGTCCGAGCTTTATTAGGCGTCGGCGTCTGGCCGGCGCTCCGAGGAAAAAGCCCCGGAATTGGGTTTTTAATTGAACGCGTATTTACCCAAATAATTGATTAATGCGGATTCGGCAGAGATGATTTTTAGTAAAGGTGTATTCGACGTTCAATTTATCGATATTTGCAAGCGAAAAGATTTGAATTTAACTTTAACAAGTACACAGAATATTCAGTCCACAATGATAAAAAATTGTGGAGGTTTTTTATGGTTTTTTATTGTGCGAAACAAACCATATTTTCTCGTTCAGGCACCCGATAACACATACTGGCACAGTTTTTGAAACTAGAACATCCTGAAACATATACATGCCATTCATTCCGAAGAACATCGGCAACGTTACTGGCTAATAAAGGAGTTGATGTATTAGCAATCAAGAGACAGTAAAAAAATGAAATAGCCAACAGGATTCTTTACAATGACACTTTAACCGAAAATGTCGGTACTGAAGCTACTCTAAGAACTTATTCCATTTAACGGATCTCATTATCCCACTGGACTATCACTCACAGCATTTGGCGTAATAAATTCCATCCACCAAACCACTATACAATTTAACGACGGTAATAAACAGGTATTTGATATTCTTGTTCGATCTGAAACTTTTCCCGTATAAGATAAGAAATATTAATAACGTGAGAAAATAAAATATATAAAATCCCCCCTTGTTAATATTTCACCGGCGTCGGCTTTATGCACCGTCGTGATTATAACTGATTATCCGCTCTTCGATAGCGCGGAGTGATTGTTGTAGCATCTAAAAATTGCGTGACAAAATATATCTCGAGGAATAATCTAGCGTGACATGAAATTATAATGGTCCGCGATCATAAAAAAATTCGGCATCGTACGTACGAAGTACTTGTAATGTAAACTGAGAATTAAATTAATATATTCATTTTTCGCATCTCTTAGAGGCGTAAAATAGACAGTAGTTAGTCAGTTCAAAAATTAAAGTCGTGGAAATCTTATTAACAATATAAAGTTATGTAAGAAAACTAATTTTACCCAAAAAATCTTATATGAAATGTAAGAACAATGTTTTATAGTTGCAGAATTGTTGCTAAATATATTCAAATCGCGGAGTAGCAGATATTATGAATCGAGTATTAAGTGGGTCAAATAAGATAAAACATAATTAATTTATTAAACACATTCATAGAGGAAATATGCATAATAAAGTCTCCCGTGACAAACACCATTATTACTGGTGTGATACGCATTACGCACGATACGTTTTCTAAACGCAACCGCCTTTAATATATGTATACCACCTTAAATTATAAGTACGATCGTATACGATGCAAAGTAGAGCAAAAAATTGTCGGTCNTTTATTAGCTAACTTTTCTATTTAAACAAATAAGTGAGGAAAACAGTTTTTTCACGAATGTATAAATCATTACCATGGAAAATACTTTACAGCACTATACTTTCTCTAAACTGACAGATAAATCTTTTTTAAATATGCAACAATTTATGTTTTATTGTTTTTGATAATTCTTCAAAATATGCCAATAATATTGCTACTGGTATCCAGCTGTCTGCCAATATATTCATTATAATTATTATTGTTTATATCACAAGAGACACAACGTTAAGTATATAAGCCAGGTTATCGAAAATACATAAATGTCGCTTCGTGGCTAAAAGCGTTACGCGTTGTCCTACTAATCTAAGGGTTCGGGGTTCGATCCCTGATGAGGTATGGTTTTTTTTCAATTAATATAATATTTCGAATGTAATTTTTCAGCGTCCACATTTCAAGACAAATATTTCCATACCAGTTGCGAAGTGAATAATTTCTCACAGTGTTGCCAAATATCTGCTGATTCGAGGCGTGCCTAGATTGCTTGTTAAATTCTGCCAGAAAATCGTCAAATATAAATACAGATAAGTAGGTATAAGACCAAGCAAATTAAATTTTTTACTCGAAAAAAGTTCTCTCCTAGATTATTGTAAAATTGTCTAAAGGAACATAATACAAGACATCTCTCATCTCGTAGGTCAAAAGCTTTTATTAGCTAACTTTTCTATTTTAACAAATAAGTGTTGAAAACAGTTGTTTCACTTTGCAGGGAAAACCATGAATTTTAGCGTAAAGTGACTCCGAGATAGCTTGTAGGGGGTAAAATTATCTACAAAATGAGACTTGTTAAATTAAAATCGGTTAATAAACAAAAAAGTTATTGCAAAAAAACAAGAAAAGTGCCCATTTTTTAATTTGTTTATAACTATCGCATTTATTGTTAAAATTTTATAAAACCTATGACAAGTTGAGGGTTTTGTCATACTTTAAAAGTGTGCCAAAAGTGGGCGCTGTAGGTGCAATAGTTTTCGCACAATTCTATTTGTTTATAG